>NW_028318188.1:5730000-5785000 GCF_062004578.1 Staurois parvus | reverse complement strand
TTTTTTTAACGCAGAAAACTTGCGTTCAGCAGTTGATTTTATCAGCTTTTCAAAGCAAAATGCTTGTAAATGCGGCTAAACGTGGCAAATCACGTTTATAAGCATTTGCGGTTGAAATTGTTTTTTAACTCTCCCAGTTCCTGATGCTGTCCAGAGTATTTCTTTCATCATGAAAAATGCATGCAAAGCGTTTTCAGAGTACTCAGATGGACAAAACACTGGACACAGGATGTTCCTACCAAGCTTGTTACACATTGGAATGACCAATTCACACCTCAGACCTCTCCCACTCTTACCAACAAAAGATATGTTAATGACCATTCACACCTAAAATTTCTTATGAAGACCCCCTGCCAGGTGACCTTAATGACTCCCTCCACCAGACACCTTTCCCACCCTTGGAAACAAAAGAAATGTTAATGAGCAACTCACACCTAAGCTAATCTCAACACATGCTGTGGTCTCTGCTTCTACTCTCTGTGATTCTCTGAATCAGTCTGAAATAGTTAATAATTTACCACTTTTCAGTGCATTCTGGGCATTTGGGAGGTTCTCCTGTGCTTATTTTTAAAGAACGCTTCTAAACGCAAACGCGCATAAACGTGTTATGCAAACACGGCTAAACAGACATTTTTTAACCTACGTTTTCCAGCAGTCAGTTTCCATCGTTCAGAAGTGTCCCGTGTACATGGGGCCTTAGGGTACCTCATACATAAGAGATAACCGTTTTTAGTTTGATCAGGTAACAATATTAGTCTGTAGGTGCCCCTCAAGTCCACTGCTATGCGCTTGCATTTCTTCTCATTTTTAAAGATGTGCCCCAAGGTAAAAGGTTTAATAGATTATATTTATCGTGCTGCCATAAGAAACCATAGAAAGGTTACGTTGTGTAATCGGTCACACATGACTGGGATGACCCCCCCATCACAATGTTAATGACTGTTTTATTTGTGTCGTTGAATTAATAGGGCAGAGTTTACTCCCAGTAGTTTGAAGGACTGAAGAGAAGGATCAGTTCCGTGTGTTTGTGTTCCAGGAAGTATTATCGTGACCTGGCACAGACCAAAAAGTTTTGTTGATAGAAAAATAGAACTACATGTAAAAACAACTCTGCCACTTCACTGACTGACGTTCTCACAAGGTCGTACGCTGAAATAAGCTTTGTAGAGACTTTGTATTGTGTCTGGTGCCCAGGGAGGAATGAACAGATGGGTGGCACTTGTGAAAATACTATACTTCCAATCAGTTTTATTATACTTTTGTGCCATTGCTTTATTAGTAATATTCTAGGTTATTCTTGTGACGTTTAGTCTCATTTTTTCAGTTTTTTTTTTTTTTAGTTTCAAAACTTTTTTGAAGACATTTGGCCTCTGCAGTGTGGGCAGTGTGGTTTGCACAGATTGGTCATTTAGGCTATTTTCACACTGATCCGCTGCAAAAACGCATAGGTGTTTTTGCCACGCTTTCTGAGCGTTTTTTAAAGGACACTTCATTTAAAAACCACCAAAAACGCTTCTTAGAGGCGTTTTTCAGTTTTTTTTCCATTTATTTCAATGGGAAGAGGCATTTTTGGGGTGTTTTTTTTAACTCCCCAGACATGCCCCAAACATGCTGCAGGCAGGAGTTTTTACACACCATAAGCGCAACGCGTCAGTGTGAAAACATACATAGATATACATTCACATACGTAGGGAAGCATTTTTCTTGAGCTTTTCATGTACTTTTTTTTTTTTAACACAAACGCTTCAAAAACTCCTCAGTGTGAAAGTAGCCTTAGTGATGACTCCCAAGGGAGCCACTGGAAATAATTTTGTTCTCCTACCTTCCCTGTATCTGGACCAGTCAGCTCACTAACAATTCTGGCAAAAACTAAGCTCCAGTTTTCAAGTTCTTTTTACTTAATTTATTGTTGGCACTCAAATGCAGAAGGGGTTAAGGCCCGGTTCACACTAGTCTGTGTAGAAAAACAGTGTTTTACCACCAGGGCAGCTGTCAGTGTGAGCTGCTGCAGAGAGCACTGGACGGCACGTTTCAGCAATGCTTACTTTCTTTTCTTTTTTTTTTTTTTTTGTACTGTTTTTGAAGTGTCATATTTTCTTTATGAGGGTGCACGTTATTGGGGCCTGCCCTAATGTGGTGGAGGAGAGGATCTGTGGATCTGTCTACCAAGCCCAGGGAAGAGGGCGGCGCTCTTCGGGGGCCCCCCTCCCCCAGCAAGTACTTAGTGAACCAGCTTCGATAGGTCCGTAATGAGTTGGGGTCCACCTGGCTTTGGCCTAGGTAGACCATAGAGTACCATTCCCCTATCCAGAGCCTTGCACATGGGGGGGTACAGGGTTAGAGGCCTTTCCTCTTTGGAGGTTTAACCATTACTGTACCCTCGTACATCTTTTTGTGTGATTTCACAGTCCACTTTTTTTTGTTCACAGGGGTTCAAAAACCAGCATACTGCACCACTTCATTTGTGTCTTTTAACAGCGGTACAGTATATTGTGCTGCAGGTTGGTGATATATGATGCCATCCAATGAGCTGTGGAAAAATGCAGATATGCAGAATTTTCCTGTACTGCACATCACACCAGCATTTTGGTGTAAACAGGGCACATAGAAAATATTTTTTTTAAATATAATCTTATGTTTTTATGCTTATGTTTTGAAGAACACAGATTTATTAGGACTGTGCACAGCAGCATTGCATTTTTCACATCGTTTTCACATGGTTTATGCACATGTTTTGTGATTTATTATCATTCAATATTTATTGTTTACACATTGGGTCACGGTTGCTTATGTGATATATATATTTTTTGTCCACCTATTTTTATTGCTCACCAATTGCATCACCAGTTTATTTTCCATTCATTTGCACTTTTTTGTCACTTTTAATATCATATATTTATCTATTATTTATAAGTTTTTTTGGGTAGCGTAATATTTAATTTTCCAGTTGGGAAAAGGAACTCTTCCAATCTGAGAGACCTGGAGAAGTTAGCAAAAAAATAATGGTCTAATATTCCAGCAGAGAGGTATAAGAAACTCATTGATGGTTACAGGAAGCAATTGATTTCAGTTATTTTTTCCAAGGGGTGTGCTACGAAATATTAAATTGAGGGCGCTAATAATTTGGTCCAGCCCCATTTTTAGGTTTATCGTGGAATGTGTCAGATTTGGCTTTTTGTTTGTTCACTGTTTTTGTGGCATACCAATACAAACAAAAGAAATAAACATGAGGATGCCTAAACATTTGCAATTGCAGCAATTTTCTGGACGAAGTGGGGCATTATCTGATGAAAAATGCAGGGGTGCCAATATTTTTGCCCATAACTGTACTGTACCTCCAAAAATAATGCTGATAGACACCCAGATAATCCTGTAATCTTTTGAGTTGCAGTACAGTGTCTGCAACAAATTTGTGTACCTCTCAGAGACAGGAACATGAATTTATCAGAGGCATGGCAGGGGGCAGCACTGACGTCAGTGTTTCCATACCGTGGACACTGCTTACAACCAACTGACCGCCATCCTGTTTCAGTGTGAATGCAGGACAAATGTTGATACCTAATCTAACATGTTTTACAATATCTACCACTACTATAATTTAGTGTCTTTAGTTCAGAGGTGTCCTTTATGGTACTATATACACTCTGATTGAAGAGAACGATTACTTGGCACTTTTCTCATCAGCGCGTGTTGCAATTACATGGCTTGATGCAGCACTCTGAAAGACAACCATGTCACAGTCCCATGTCTCAGCTAAATATGACATTCCAGAGCTATGATGGAATGAAAACAAGCGTGTCTTGTTCTTTCATACTGCGGTTACATAAACACCTGGGGCTGCTAATTGTTTTCGTGACACTGTGAGATATTCCAGCATCTGTACTGGTCCTCCATGGGCATATGTGTTGAAGCTGGATTCCAGGTATCATTTTGCTTTATTACATTGGTCCAGCTTGTACAGTATGTGCTACACATGGCTGATCCCTGTGGAAGCCAGAGACCTGTAGTAGACACCACGTCTACAGTGATCTCCACTAACTGTCAGGATCCTTGCTGAGCAACTGCCCTGCTGTATAGTGAAAAGTGATGGGCTGAACACCCCCCGTTCGGTTAGCGGTCGAACAGTTGACCATGAACTGCGAACAGCAGTAACAATTCACGAACAATTCACTCTGAGTATGTGGTAAGATACCGCACAGCTACTAAAAACATTCTTTAATGTTTCAGGCTGTCAGCAGGGAACCCCGCTGACAGCTGGATGTAAAAAGAATTGCCGGCATTGCCCAGCAATTAAACATAAAAAAAAAAAGTGTGGTTCCCCACCCATGCAGCCTGGCAGGTCAGGAAATGGGGGGGGGGGGGGGGGGAGACGGACGAGCACTTCCCCCTCCTGAACCATACCAGGCCACATGCCCTCAACATGGGGGGGTGCTTTGAGGCAGGGGGGCTCCCACCCAAAAGCACCTTTTCCCCATGTTGATGGGGACAAGGACCTCTTCCCCACAACCGTGGCCGGTGGTTGTGGGGGTCTGCGGGCGGGGGGCTTATCAGAATCTGGAAGCCCCCTTTAACAAGATCTGACCCCGCCCCCCCCCCCCAATGTGAATGAGTATGGGGTACATGGTACCACTACTCATTCACACACAAAAAAAACTGTAGTGTAAAAAATGACAGTAGACAATCTTTGACAAGTCCTTTATTAAATGTCCCCTGAAGTAGAGCCAACGTCAATCACAATGTCCGCTACCACCGCCGACCCAAAAAAGAAAAAAAAATCTCTCCACTCTTGATGCTGGCTCCTGCTGTCTTGACAGCAGTGCAATGAAGCCAGTGCTTAAATACTGTGATGCCGTCACAAGGGGGCGGGGGTGACATCATCATGCACTGTGATTGGCCAAAGCAGTGCACCTGACCTGTGGTTGGGTGCATTGCTTTGGTCAATCACAGTGCACTGTACGGGCAGCACAGTGGCTAAATGATTAGCTCTTCCGCCTGACAGTACTAGAGTAGTTAGTTTGAATCCCAACCATGGCACCACTTGCCTGGAGTTTACATGTTCTCCCTGTGCCTGCGTGGGTTTCCTCTGGGTACTCTGGTTTCCTCCCACACTCCAAAGACATGCTGGTAGGTTAATTGGATCCTGCCTAAATTGGTCCTAGTATGTGTATGTATGAATGTAAGTTAGGGACTTTAGATTGTACGCCCCTTGAGGGTTAGGGACTGATGTGAATGTACAATATATAAGTAAAGCGCTGCGTAAATTGATGGCATGTATAAGTACCTGTAATAAATTAAATAAATTGTGGGGCGCAGCGGGCGAACAGCCTACTGAATGCCCTTACCATTTGTGTGTTTGCCGAACACACGAGCGGCCGATGTTCGGGTGAAACTTAAGTTCCACTCGGACATCATGCCCAGCACTAATAGTAACCACTGGGGCGTCACTGTCTTGGCATGGGCGACATTCAAAGAACATATTCACTGCATTTTTCTCAATGAATACAAGGTGTTCTCTAATGGCCAAGGTGGTGATTGTGATATTACCCACCTCCACCTCGTCCAATAAGAGAATACATTGTATTAACAGTGAAAATACAGTGAAAGTGTTCTTTGAATGGCGCCCATGCCAAGCCAGCAAACTCTGTAGTAGGGAAGCTGCTTGGCATGGGACCTGGAAGCTAATGGCAATCACTAGTAGCTGTTCCTTCTACAATGATTTCCGGCTTCTACAGGGATGATACATACATCCATTGGTTCAAGCTGGACCAATATAACTGCAAAAACAAAAAAAAAAAAACCTAAACTTCAGCTTTAATTTCCTTATTATTGACCTTTCCTGCATTTAACTCCTGAACAGTTATTAAAACCCACATTCACATTGTTTTCATGAGTACCACACACTCCTCATGTTCTTCATTAGTTTGCTTACTTTACTTTACTATGATGTGCCCTGGTCTCATTATTTTAGATTGTACTGGTCTGTATCCATAGAGGCACCTTATGCGGGCCATAGATTAGATTAAAAACGACCGAAAATCGGCCGAAAAAAAACGGCCGATTTTCGGATCGTTAGTGTGGTAATCGGTCGAACGTTTTTTGTGATTTTTTTGACCTTTTTAGATTATCGGTACTGCTGGAAAATAATTGGCCAAATTTGTCGCTCTGCCAATTTTCACGGCAATGATGGACAAATTTGCTGATTTTTTCGATATTTAAAAATGCGCATGAGCAGTGACATGAAAGAAGAAGGAAAAGAAGAAAAGGAAAAAAATAGAATATGAATGAAAAGAAGAAACAGAATATGAAGAATACGAATAAAAAGAAGAAATATAATATTGGACTGAAATTCTTTTTTTTTCTTCTTCATATTCTATTTGACATTGAAAAGTATAGCAACATCGTATCTATTTGTATCCGAATAGAAACATCTGTATCTGAAATGGATACAAATCGATACAATGTTGCAACTTTTTCTTCTTCTGCATATTCTATTCTTTTTATTCGTATTCTATTTCTTCTTCTGCTTCATATTCTGTTTCCTCTTCTTCATATTCTGTTTCTTCTTCTTCATATTCTATTTCTTCTTCTGCATATTCTATTTCTTCTACTGCATATATTCTATACAATTGCCGGCCGTAGACGGGATGAAAATCAGCTGACCTTCTTTTTACCAATAGTGGTAATGTCGGCTGATTGAACGACCGATTTTTCGTTTTTTAAAAAAAAAGGCCGGTTTTCTCCCCGTCTATGGCCTGCATATATCTAACTGGTCTCAATATTATGCATAGTTCAGTTCAAGGCAGCCTGCAGAGAGAAGCAGAGCGTACAGGGAAGCTTGAAGGCCCATTTGTATGCCTGCACTTGATCACACAACACCTGAATCATATTAGGAATTGAGATTCTAAGGGCTGATGCACCCAGTTGCACGGTTTTCTTTCAAATATCTTTTCTAAGAATTTTTGTTCGAATTTCGCACCATTAGTGGGCCACAGCAATGGCCGATTTTCGAGCAACCGTTGTATTTGAGTGATCGAGCATATTGAAACTTTTTTGAAAAACAAATTAATTTCTAATCAATGATGGGAGAATGGTATGAAAAATGTAATTGAAAAATAAATAAGCATGAGCTGTGATCTGGAGAGGAAAGAAAATTCTTGGCCACGAAAATTATTTTCTGTAGGAACACGAGGTGAAATTAAAGGCTTGGTTGGTCGAATTTCGAAATCAATGGTGGAACCATCGGATTACCAAACACACAAAATTTCAGATTTTCTAAAGGAAATTAGTTCGGAATTCGACCCATGTATGGCCTGCATTACTTGTGTTGGTGCACACTAAGGCAACCCACCTGTGCTGCATCGTGTTGAAATGCACAACCACGCATTGCGTTCCCGAAAAAGGACTGGGTGCAGCTTTGGCTGAGAATAGGTGTGTTGGCAGCCCATAAATTAATGTTCTTAGAGTAGGCCTTAAAGTCATAGTAGTTTAGTAGTGTGTGTGTGTGTATGTATGTGTATATATGTATATATATATATCACTGTAGGAAGCATTTATGACTTGTTTTGCATTGGTAAATATTTGCAATGTGTGGAAGGTAGGTGAAGAGCGTTTTGAAACTCCTAAATTTAGCAGATGTCTTCCCTGCCTTCTATTCTAGCTACTCAAACACAGATCTTTTCTGATCCGCAGTTTAACTAGCTTTGGATCTGGATTTTTGAAAGCTAGGAATCCAGAAATGATCAGAACTGAGCACTTCAGGGTTCCCACTTTGCAGAGGAGATTACAGAACAGATATTAATAATAAAGTGCTTGTGAGATTACAGAACAGATGTTCCTCGACCTTTTGCTCACCATCCTGACAATGTTTTTTGTGGTTTGGGGGTTCCAAGGGAAGTGAGAGACTGTTGCTTTCTTGTCTCTAAAGCATCATTCATATGGGTGTACCAATCCATAAACCCATGCGAATGGGCCATCTTCACCCACCCATGTTCTATGCAGACCTGTGCAAGAAACCTGTTCAAATCGCTGACAGGTGGCTGGCTACACTGGAGTCCAATGCAGTCTATTTGCGTCCTAATCTAAGCATCAGACGCACACAGACGTAGACATCCACGATGTGTGTGGAGATCCATGCAGATGGATAGCTGTCATTGATTTGAACAAATATGGAACATCCTCTGCTCTTCTACAAGGTGAAGGCCTTAAAGTAAACCAACAGTTTTATTTAGAAACAGTGAATCCTTCCCACTGGAGGTCCATACAACAATAAGTCCTCATGCACACTGGACATTTTTACAGCTGCTGCTTTTGGCATTTTTTTCTACAGCCAGTAAACTCCCCAGCATGTTATCCTATGTGTCCATGCACACAGACTGTAATCAACATTTTTTGGCTGGAAAAACCCCCCGGAACTAGTGGGTTTCTAGAGGAGTTTTTTAGCTGTAAAAACGCTCTGATGAAAAACGTGGCAAACCGGTGTTTTTTTCGCAAAAATGTTTTTATTAAAAACGCTTAAAAAAACCCAAATGCGGAAAAACGCAGCAAACCGCTAATGCAAAAAGCGCAGACAAACTCATGTTTCTAATGATGACAAACGCGGCAATCTGGAGATTTTTGTGCAAACTTTTTTTGTTCAACGCGATAAAAAAACGCAAATGCAAAAAAACACGGCAAAACACTGCTAACCGCTAATGCAAAAGACGCAGACAAACTCATGTTTTTAACGTGACTTTACCAGCGTTATTAAAACTCCCAGTGTGCATTAAGCGTAAAACGCAGCCAGAGGTTCTAATCCTTCCCCATTCTATCCAAAACGCACACAAAAAAGTACTGAATGATATGTTATACTGTAAAGGTTTCCTTTAATGCATAAAGAACAGGGCGTTCTTTTATAGCAGCCACATGCGTGACACCCAGGAAGCTTCGCCATGTGTGCTGTGTGCAGCAGATGGAGATTAGCCGTGGCCCGGAGAGGTACACACCTGTGCTTTGAATAGGTTGTTTGGGTGCAGTGTTTGAGGAAGAGGAAAAATGTAACAGATCCACCTGGCCTATTGTTGTTCGCTGTACACAAATCAAAACCGACAACCTTATTTGAATACACCGGCTTGGCTTTTTTTTATGGTAACACGATCGTTTTATGACCCTTTATTCTCATGTTTTTCTCTACAGTTACAGTGATGATGGAGCTCAGCCTCACAAAAGTGCCTCTTTATGTAAGTACATATTATTTCTATTCTTTTTTTATATAAATATCTTAATGCTCTTCATGAAATTCAAATTGTGAATACATGATATTTAGCAAAATGCATGGTGCCGATAGGTGAACAAGGTGACGTATTGAAACACGGGATTTTGCTCTCCTGCAAAAAATGCTAGTTGCCTGATTGCTAGGCCTTGTTAACCCCGTGTGAGGGCCGTGTTTACCTATATGGGGGCATCACAGGTTTTCTGTTCATCCCCGTGCAGACAGTCCTATTGATGTCTGTTGGGATGCAGCGGCTGCACGGACACAACTGCTGCTCACAATGTGGGTGCATGGCCCTAAATGCAGAGAATGTCATTCCAGGGCTGTGCACCCACACGGATGTCAGATCGGGAGCAGTTGTTGTGTCTCTGCAGCTGCTGTGTCCCACTAGACATCAATGGGAATACCTGCACCAGGATGCATTGAACACCTGTGTGCGTAAACACCGTCCTTGCATGGGGTATGCATAGATAAGTCCTGTGTGATGAGGCCTTAGGGCACACGTGTGTAAAGCTGTGTGTTTATGTGACCAGGAGATGCCTGGGAGGGACTGTTGTCTACGTACAGCCTCCTGTACATATCAGTGATAGAGCTGCGGCTGTACGCGTGTCATCGCACATCCAAGCATTTGCATGTGTACAGGTAAGGAGGAGCAAGCCAATAACAATGCAAACTCTTGGATGTGCGCTGACAGCACCCTTGTTTTGTTTACTGAGCTGCAGGGTAGAGAATGACCCAATCCACAGCTGACTGCACTAGAAAATGGCGCACTGTGGGAGTTTGAGAGATGAATTTGGAGGAGGCCCGAGCTACGTAAACAAACGCTGTCTTCATGCTATACAGCTCCCTGCTCCTGTGTGAATGAGCCCTTTTGCTGATTTACAGACTTTTAGTTCTTTGAGGCATGCAAAAAAATTTGCAGATCAGAAAAGTCTGAAGTTCTTATGTACATACTTGTTTTTGGGTCAGTGTGACTAAAGAGCTCATTCACACTCTGAACGCATCGCTGTTGGAGTACACTAGAAGACTCAGTGCCAGTACGCCTATCCCAGTGCTTTGCAACACTGTTATGAAATAGAATGAGGGACATTTCAGTACAGTTCTATTAACCTCACCTTTGAGATGCGGTGGTTCACTTCACAGCCCACTGCTCTGAGAAAAATGCAGCTTGCAGCTTGCTCTGATGTAGAGATATCATTTTACCCCTGTACAAATAATCAGTAATACCTCATCTGGAATATGCATTTCAGTTTTGGGCACCAATTCACAAAAAGAACATTGGGGAACTGGAGAAAGTACAGAGAAGGGCAACCAAACTGATACGAGGCATGGAGGAGCTCAGCTATGAGGAAAGATTAGAGGAACTGAATTTATTCTCTCTTGAGAAGAGGAGATTAAGGGGGATATGATCAACATGTATAAATACATCAGTGGTTCATATAGTGAACTCGGTGTAGAGCTATTCACCCTGAGGTCATCACAGAGGACAAGGGGGCATTCTTTACAGTATGTCTGGAGGAAAAGAAATTTAATCTCCAAACACGGATAGGTTTCTTCACAGTAAGAACTGTGAAAATGTGGGATAGACTCCCTCAAGAGTTGGTTCTGGCCAGCTCAGTGGATTGCTTTAAAAAAGGCCTGGATTCTTTCTTAGATACACAGAATATAACTGGATACTAACATTTATAGGTAAAGTTGATCCAGGGAATATCCGATTGCCTCTCGGGGGATCAGGAATCAATTTTTTCCCCTGCAGGAGCAAATTGGATCATGCTTTGCTGGGGTTTTTTTTGCCTTCCTCTGGATCAACTGTGGGTATAGCATTATAACTTTTTTTTTTTTTTTTTTTTATGTTTAAACTGGATGGACATTTGTCTTTTTCAGCAAGACTATGTGACTATGATGTAAACTGACAGTATAGACAACAAGGCATTCTGTCTTTTATCTGCATTGGGGCTGGACTGGAAAAAGCTACAAGCCTACCCCCAATGCATTTAGTGTGAAGAGGACTTCAGAGTATGGAAACAAGCTGGTCAGTTTGACAGCCAAGGAACTAGTATCTTCAGAGGGAGAGGCAATAGTAGCCTCCATATTTCTATTTTGTCAGGTTGCTTGTAGGTCTTTTAAGGAATGTATACACAGATTTTTTTGGTGATTACTCCTGCCAGGACCTGAAGAAGGTGACAGCTGTTCTTGCTTCAGTGATCTCTTCATACACTGTCACTTTGCAACACTTTAGCCTAGCGTACACTTATGGCTGAGGCGAGAAAAGTAATTTAATCCCCCCACCCCTTTAACCCAGAAAAGTGGCCAGAGGGGGTTATACACATGGCACAGCAAAAATGATACCACTGTGGCATTCAGTGGGCAGTACCACCACTGAATGTGACCCATTCAGGTGAATTGGGCTGCACTGCCCTACAATGCACATGGTTGTGGCACAGTGGTTTGGGCTTAAAGGGTTGAAGGGCTTAAAAGCATGGTGAGGAGGCAACCTATTGCCTTCCAGCCCCCTGTAAAACACCCTTTGTAAAGGGTTAGATGCACAGTTTAGTGAAGCAATATAAAATGTATTAAGTATTTTTTTTTTTTTTTTTTTTTTCAAGCCCACAGTGTGATGTGCAAGACCGACTCTAACACCCTTTTTTTTAAAAAAAAAATGTATTTCTTTTCAAGCCCGCAATGTGATGGGCAAGACCAACTCTAAAACCAACTTTTTTAAAATTGTATTTATTTTCAAGCCCGCAACGTGATGGGCACAAATGAACATCAAAGTAAACCAAAAATGCCTGTAAAACACACACAAAAAAGTGTATATCAAATGGTCCCCTTCTGAAGAGGAAAGACCTCTCCCTGACCCCTCTCAGGTGCAAAAGGCCCAGTGGACCCCACTCCTCATGATGAGCCAAAGCCGACTGGCTGGGAGGCTCTCCCGTCCAAGGCAGGGGAGGAAGGAATCTGATGGCCACAAATCCTTCCCCTAGACTTCAGGGTACACCTGAAGACTCACACGCTACAATCCAAAGTGAAAGGTGACGTACATGAAGAAAAAATAAAGTGACAATGTGCAAGATCTTGCTAATTGCTAGATGTTGTGGCTTTGCAAGTGTTTCATGCATCCTTGTGCCGGCAGTCTCATTGATGTAAATTGGGACGTGGCGGCCACACAGACACAGCCACTGCTACCAATTTGACATCCATGTAGGTGCACAGCTTTGAATGCAAGCAGTGTGTGTTTGAGACAGTGCACCTGCATGGATATGAAATTGGAAGCAGCAGCTGTGTCTGTGTGGCCGCCATGTTCCAATTGACATCAGTGGGAATGCCTGTACGGTGATGCACGAAAAATTTTTGAATCCCACTCTACTGGAATCTCACACACCGGTCTGTATTCACAAATGTCCCTAGATAGTTGGATGTCTCCTTCCAATATCAGCCAGACTATTCTCCTGTGAACTCTTCAGGCCAGATCCCCAAAAGGCAATCCCTCAGTCAGCTTCAGTAAAGTTCAGTAGATTAGGCACCCCAACTAGCGTAGCTGGGACCTTGGTGAGCAAATGAAGAAACACAGCTGGACTGCCCAGAAAGGCAAAAGCCCTTCAGGCTGGGATCTACTCCTCTGGGACAAAAGCCCCTCTGCTCCAGGCTTCAAACTATGTATGTTCCCTCTCAGCCACATTCTGGGTTGGGACCACATAAACATTCAGACTGGAGATATAACTCTCCCAGTCCACTACTTTCCAGAACTATCTAGAAGGCAGGGCTAAGCAGCCAAACCCACAGCCTGTGCAACTCGGAGCAAGCTAGAGTAATTACAAGCAGCTCCACTGATTACAGGTGAGCTAAAGAGCTAAATTTACTTGGCCTAGCTCCTATCTCGGAGGGTACTACATATGAAAAAAGAGAAAATCCACTCCTGGAATTCTTTAAAAAGCAGTATTTTATATTTGGAGGACATTTAGGAAATCACAATATTTACAGCATAGCTTTTGTAGTAATTACGTGTTCAATACTTTTGTTTTCATGAAACCACAGTTTTCTTTTAATATAGTTAATAGTTTTAGTGCAGGTGCAAGCATGAGAGCATTTTTATACCTGTAGGAGGGCATTTATCTTCTTACTGCTGTAGGAAAATACAAAAGCATTCATAAAAGACAAAAGACCAATACAGGGAATTGCTGTGACCCGGGAAGGTCCCAGTCATGCCATTTCTTTCCCATTGGAAACGTTATTCAGGTTCCTGCTTTCTAAGGTTTCATGTAATTGGTCAAAGAAATGATTGCTGTCACAACTTACTAAATGGTTTTTTCAATGAATACAAATTGCACAGAGAGCATTTGAAGTGTTCAAAAGGGTTCACCCGAGACCTTCAACTCATCAACTCTATTGAGAGAAACTCTCAGCATTGCACTGAAACTCACGATGACATTTTTTTTTTAGGTTAAAACAATACCTGAAGGCAATTTGTTTTAGTTTTGAATAGAATGGAGAGGGATAAGAACACCTGTCTTTTTTATTTTTATTGCTGCTTGTGCTCCTATAAGGAACTTCCCCCTCTATTTGTCCTGGTGACCATTCTTACCGAAAAGGGAAACCCCAAATTTTGGGCTCTCCCCAGAACAGGAATAGAGGGGAAAACTTCCAATGGGGACACTAGTCTTGGTGACCCCAGGACTTCCCCTCAGTTTAAAGGGATTTTCTCTCACTTCTGTTTCAGCTATGCAACAGGAAGTAAAGTGAATAATGGGACAGAGATGGCAAAGAAAATGACTGGGGTTATAACCCTCCTTTACTTCCTATCCATAAGGAAATAAAATTTTCCCTTCATGTGACCCATATACAAAAACTTGAAGCTCCGCTCAAAGCACTGCAAAACTTCCTCTGGCAGTCCAAAGTATAGATTTAAGGTGGGATTTAAGTGACTTTGAACGTGGCATGGTTGTTGATGCCAGGCGGGCTAGTTTGAGTATTTCAAAAACTGCTGATCTACTGGGATTTTCATGCACAACCATCTCTAGGGTTTACAAAGAAGGGTCTGAAAAAAGAAAATCTCCAGTGAGCGGCAGTTGTGTGGATGAAAATGCCTTGTTGATGTCAGAGGTCAGAGGAGAATGAGCAGACTGGTTGTTGCGACATTCAGATTGTAGGGTCAGAATTTGGTGTAAACAACATGAAAGCATGGATTCATCCTGCCTTGTATCAATGGTTCAGGCTGGTGGTGGTGGTGGTGTAATGGTGTGGAAGATATTTTTTTTGCACTAGCAAGGTGTACCTAATAAAGTGGCCGGTGAGTGTATATTAAGGGAATTGAGATGGTTATACCGGGATCATGGTTGAGGCTACAGCCATGTTTCTAGTATAATTTTTTACATTTGGCGATTCCCTTCATTGTAAAAGTAATCCGAACGGCTATACAGCCAGTGGATTACTTTTTTAAAAGCACCCCTGTCCCCCCCTGCTCACTCACAAAGGCAAACGCAGGCATTGGTCTCACTCGCATTTGTAAATGGCAATTGCACCACAGGTGTGATAGCACCACAAATGGCTTTTAAAGTGTCACCTAAGGATAATTTAATGTACAATACTTTGCCACCATTCCATGGGCGTGCACAATTTAAAATTGTGACATTTTTGGTATCTGTTTAGTGCATCTTCTTTTATATTTTACCAAATTTGGGTACTATATGTTGTTTCTGTTCATTAAAATGACTTAAAGTGTATTTTTCCCCAAAAAATTGCGTTTGAAATGCTGCTGTGCAAATACCATGTGACATAAAAAATTGCAACACCTACTGTTTTATTCTCTAGGACCTCTGCTTACAAAAATATAATGTTTGGGGTTCTAAGTAATTTTCTTGCACAAAAATTATTTTTACATGCATGACAGAAATGCCAGAATTGGCCCCGTAAGTGAGTGGTTAAACCTGCAGAGGGACCATTTTTTAATTCTTTCCAGACTTCTCTACCGCTTTAATGTCTTTATATGTCTATATATTTTGTAGAGCATAATAGAAAGGCCTATAAGTTAGTGGAGCATATACAATCTGAGTCAAGTCTTCAGTTAAGGGCTCAAATACATGGATAGGTGCAGAACTCCTCGGAAAAGGAAAATAAATGTTATAAAAAAAAAAGTAAATTTTTTTCTTTTCTTGCCCAAAAAGTAATAAAAACACTGAGGGAAAAAAACCCTGACTGTAGCTTTCATAATGCATGAAAGGGTTAAACTGAATGTAACAGTAGGGAAATATTTTGATAACAGCTGCAGCATAAGCACTTACTGACCGTTGAAACTACAGCTCCCAGCATGCCTGGGCTACAGCACACTTCACCTCCTTATGACCTTCCTCAACTCTTACATTCTTGTGTGGTTGGGGGATATTCTGACCAATCCAGCAGCACAGCACAGTTGCTGTCTAAATAAAGGTTGCAGTTAAGGGTTTTTAAAAACCCGAGGACCTTTAAGGGCTCATTAACCAGGGCATTTAAAATGCTTCATAATTAGTTATATAGTTGGTAAGGGAGTAAAGACACCAGTCCATCCAGTTCAATGTGTGTGTGTGTGTGTGTGTGTGTGTGTGTGTGTTCATGTCAAAAATAATTTCCCATATCCCTGCACACTCTGTTTGCTAAGATGCCCATCCAGTTTTTTTTTTTTTTTAAAACTATCAATACTTCCTGCTGACACCACCAACTGTGGAAGTGAGTTCCACATCCTTACCGCCCTGACAGTGACCCCCTATGCAGTTTAAGGTGAAATCTCTACTCCTCCAATTTCATTGAGTGGCCCTGTATCTTCTTACACTGCCTGAAACTGAATAGTTTATTCCCTATGCTGGAATCACCATTAAGACATTTGTATAGTGCTATCATATCTCATTTTACGTGTCTCTTCTCCAAGGAGGATAAGTTTAATGTTTGTAGTTTTTCCTCGTAACTGAGGTCCTCCAGTCCCCTTATCAAAGTGATACTAAAGCTTCAATTTTTTTCTTTTATAAAATAACAAACATGTTATACTTACCTGCTCTGTGCAGTAGTTTTGCACACAGCTGCCCCGATCCTCTTCTTTTAAGGTCTCCCGAGCCGCTGCTAGCTCCTCCTCCTCGAGCAATGCCCCAAGAAAAGGCCACTTTCCCTGGGGCACCCTGCATTTTTGCTGCTGAGCCACAGCTCTATGTGTCCATAAGACACCCCTGCTGTCTCCTCATTGGCTCACTGACTGTGCTTGACAAGAGCGGGAGCCAATAGGCTCCCGCTTCTGTCTCAGCCAATGAGGAGGGAGAGTCCCCATACAGCTGAGACTATCATGAACATCGCTGGATCTAAGGGGGTTCAGGTAAGGATTGGGAGGTAAAAAAACTTTGAGTCTTTAGAACCACTTTAACTTTGTTGGCCCTCACTGGACTCTCTCCAGCACTTCCTCCCTGTGGAATGGTGACCAGAACTGGACGGCATACTCCAGATGCGGCCGAACCAGAGTTTTATAAAGTGGCAGGATTATAGTTTTATCGCTTAACTACCCTTTTTTATGCATGTTTATATTCTGCTAGCTTTGCTTGCAGCAGCTTGGCATTGGATGCCTTTTGCTGAGCCTGTAATCCACTAGGACCCCAAGATCTTTTTTTGTCCTGGATTCCCCCAGAGGTTCTCCTCCCAGTGAGTAACTTGAGTTCATACTTTTAGCCCCCAAATGCATTACTTTATATTTTTCAACATTAAACCTCATTTGCCATTTAGTTGCCCACCCCCCTTTTTTATTGAGGTCTTCTTCTATAGTTTTTATAGCCTCCTGTGAAATTATTTTCCTACTTTGTATCATCAACAAACACTAAGATTGAGCTATTTTTGCCAGGCTCTATATCATTTAGATGCACACAGTTTTAACAAGGGTATCTAAACACAACACTATAATAATCAATGATGCCATACTGTACACACAGCTGCACCTACATATAAAAATGTGCGCTAGGTTTAGCTGGATACAGAAAAGTAGGACACCTGGGCCACGCAGATCTGCATTGGCCTACCTCCTCATTGACCCACCTCATCGCAGGCTATCCCCTCTTCAGTCTATCATGAATGCTGCTGACAGACTCATCCACCTTTCTAACTGTTCCATATCTGCCACCCCTCTCTGCCAATCCCTCCACTGGCTTCCCATTGCCCAACGGATAAAATTCAAAACATTAACAATAACATATAAAGCCATTTATAACTCTGCCCCAAATTACATCACCAATCTTATCTCCAAATATCACCCAAACTGTACTCTCCACTCCTCGCACGACCTCCTGCTCTCTAGCTCCCTTGTCTCCTCCTCCCATGCTTGTCTACAGGACTTCTCCAGAGCTTCCCCATCCTCTGGAACTCTCTACCCCAATTTATCAGACTGTCGCCTACTCTGCTCACTTTTAGGCGATCTCTAAAAACCTTTCTCTTCAGGGAAGGCTATCCTGCCCTCAGCTAATACTGGAATCTTCTACTTTTCCAACCAGTCCATCACCACAGTTACTACCTTTTTGTACCACTAGCCCCTCCCTCCTAGATTGTAAGCTCCAAGGAGCAGGGCCCTCCTAACCCTCCTGTATTGAACTGTATTGTTGCTGTATTGTCTCCCGTTATATTGTAAAGTGCTGAGCAAACTGTTGGTGCTATATAAATCCTGTATAATAATAATAATCTGCAGACTTCATGCTAGTGCATACATGCATAATCCATTAGAAGAAATAATTTGTCTAAAAGTAAAAGCTTTACACGTCCAAATGCATCAAAACACTAGTACTTTAGGCACATTTTTTCTGCAGGATCTTCTGCTAGCTCAGCCAGCAAGAGCCTGCAATCCTTGCAGAAAAATACTCATACACATGTGTGAAAGAAGCCTTCGGCATGAATATAAGCACTTGCATTAAACAATAATACCCTACATGTCTCTATTGGGGAAAGTACTATGCTGCTATTTATGTTGGCCTGCCCCAAGAATAAGGCGGTGTGAGAATTTCAGTAATACAACAAATAGAACAGGGACGGTACTTCATAGAAGAAATACAGTAGCTGGACAAAAAAATGGAACCACTACATGATTTGCAGGTCTGAAAGTGATTGCATGTTTCACATTGAAATCGGGAGTGTTGTAACATTCTTTTGCTACCGCTGTGTGATGAGACTTCAAAGAGGGCAAATTGTTGGTGCCCACTTAGCTGATGCCTCTGTGGCTGCAGATTTATTTTCCGTGTCGTGAGGTACAGTATCAAATGGTTATGGTGCCATATGTGGTTTCCAAGAAAATGTAGTCTAATAAGCATAAGCGTGGTCAACATGGTCAACTGACCGAAAGAGACAAAAAGGACATTGCACAGGATTGTGACCCAGATGAAGAAAACAACTGCATCAAGCGACTGCAGAGCTCAATGTCAGTCTTCTAATTTGTCCCCTTTTGTAGCTCAGTAAGCTCTGATATGACTCTATATTACTAGCAGTGCATAAAGTGAATGACGAAGTGAGGCTTCCCACCTGTTAGCTAGGTGTCTTATCACACAGTGGAAGCAAACAAATTTAGCATCACTTCCACTTTCAATGGGAAACATGTTGTCACTTTCACACCTGCAATTTACGCAGCGCTTTACATATATATTGTACATTCACATCAGTCCCTAACCCTCAAGAGGTGTACAATCTAAGGTCCCTCACTCACATTCATACATACGCATACTAGGGCCAATTTAGACAGGATTCAGTTAACCTACCAGCATATCTTTGGAGTGTGGGAGGAAACAAGAGTACCCGGAGGAAACCCGCACAGGGAGAACATGCAAACTCCAGGCAGGTGGTGCCGTGGTTGGGATTCGAACCAACGACCCTAGTACTGCCAGGTGGAAGTGCTACCCATTTAGCCACTGTGCTGCCCAATCATGTAGTGTTTCCATTTTTTTTTTTGTCTAACCCCTGTACATGTTACTATATTTACACAAAACAAAACTATGGAAAGCATAATACTATCTCGGGTCCTGTGACTGGCTTTTGTTAATGCCAAGCAGGTTTTGCACTTCCACGCAAACTCTGGGAATGCAATACGTGCTTAAAGAAGGTCAAATTTACTTGTCAATAAACTCTGATTTCAGTTTCTCCAACTGATATCATCAACACAAGCCCAAAGCCTGTCAACACTGGCCCATAATGTATTTTAAAGTTCAAAATAATCCTTCACAAAATGAATAAAAAATGCATATTTGAAAAAGTTTTCTTCATCGTACATCACAAGACACAGGATGAGTTTTCAGATACATAGAGGTTTGTATCTACACAGGGTTACCATGCAGAAGAATGGACTTCTTTTCTAAGCTCTCTTATGTTTTCTCAAGATCATTTTTTATTTGGGAAAGTTTTATAGTTTGCTGTGGAGCTGCTGGGGTTTATTGTTGCATTTTGTGGATCAGCTAACCCTTGGCTTTGTCCTGGAAGCCATACCTGGACCCTTCTGGAGGAGCAGGCCAGCCTGTAATGCCTTTTCTGAGAACACAACTCTGCAACTCGCTCATCTAGGCAATGCAATGTGCTGACTTAGAGGCAGAGGTTTTTCTAATATCTGGTTTCTGTATCCAGACAATAAAAACACATTAACATGCAAAGAGGATTGTGTTGACAGGGTCCTGTAACAGGCCACTAAGGCTCCATTCACACCTGAGAGTAGAGTTTTTCAGCGTTTTGTTACCGTGCATGTTTTACTATAATTCTTCTCATACAGCGTTTTTAGTCTTATGTTCAGGTGTGTCTTATGGAGGGAAAAATATGGTACCTTTTGAGCTCACTTAAGTTTTCACAACTGTAGGGCTAAGGGCTCATTCACACCTCTTGGTTGCAGTGCATTGTGCTAATGTGCATTTTACTGCTGTGCACAACAACGCACCCTATGAACATCGGCATTGTTCTTCAATGGCACCTCCAATGCACATACATTTCAGCGCACAACACTAACGCAATACTGTGTGTTGTGTTGCCCTGTTGGGACAAAAGGTCCTTTTTTTGGTGTTGGCAGCTTACCAATTTGAATGGGCTGTTTTAATTCTAAGCACATTAACACCGTACTCAAGAGGGAACAAGTCTGAATGGGTCCTAACAGTATCTGAGCCTAGTGGAAGGGAATCCCATGTCAGGATATTTTGTTGGAAAGTGCAATAAATATGCTCATATGTTGTTACAATGTCCGCACAGTCTAGCAGCAGCTATTTACTAAATATTTCAAATGGTTGAAACTCCTTTTTTTTGTTTATTTGTACATGCCAGTGACGTCCTCAGTCTCATTAGACATGCCAGTGTCTAGGAGATATTATGGGCTTGAATTCTTGGGATGCTGACTTATGTACAGTCCTGTGAATGATATCGCTTGTTGCAATGTTCCACTGACAACCAGCGTTTGTTGGGGATTTCTGCTGCTGTACGTGAACTCAGCCCTGCTGACTACCCAGGCTAATGTACAGTGCACCCAGAAAATATTCACAGCGCTTAACTTTTGCCACATTTTGTTATGTAACGGCCTTATTCCAAAATGGATTAAATTAATTTTTTTCCTCTATTCTACAAACAACATTCTAAAAACAATGACATTGTGAAATATGTTTGTTTTGAAATCTTTGCAATTTATTAAAAAGAAACCATTTTAAAAAACAACATGTACATAAGTATTCACAGACTGTGCCATGACACTCAAAAGTAAGCTCTGGTGCATCCTGTTCCCACTGATCATCCTTGAGATGTTTCCACTACTTGCTTGGAGTCCACCTGTGGGAAATTCAGTTGATTGGACATGATTAGGAAAGGCATAAACCTGTCTATATAAGGTCCCACAGATAACAGTGCATGTCAGAGCACAAACCAAGCCATGAAGTCCAAGGAAAATTGTCCGTAGACTTCCGAGACAGGATTGTATCAAGGCACAGATCTGGGGAAGGGTACAGAAAAATTTCTGCAGCATTGAAGGTCCCAATGAGCACGGTGGCCGCCATCATTTGTAAATAGAAGAAGTTTGGAACCACCGGGAATCTTCCTAGAGCGGGCCGCCCAGCCGAAATGAGCAATCGGCCTTAGCCAGGGAGGTAACCAAGCACCCGATGGTCACTCTGAAAGGACTCCAGCATTTCTCTGTGGAGAGAGAACCTTCCAGAATAACAACCATCTCTGCAGCACTCCACCAATCAGGCCTGTATGGTAGAGTGGCTAGACAGAAGCCACTCCGCAGTAAAAGGCAAATGGCAGCCCACCTGGAGTTTGCCAAAAGGCACCTGAGGGACCGTCGGACCATGAGAAACAAATCTCTCTGGTCTGATGAAACCAAGATTGAACTCTTTGGTCTGAATGCCAAGTGTCATGTCTGGAGCAAACCAGGCACTGCTCACCACCTGGCCAATAACATCCCTACAGTTAAGCATGGTGGTAGCAGCATCATGATGTGGGGATGTTTTTCAGCGGCAGGAATTGGAGGACTAGTCAGGATCGAAGGAAAGATGAATGCAGCAATGTACAGAGACATCCTTGATGAAAACCTGTTCAAGAGTGCTTGGGACCTTAGACTGGGGCGACAGTTCATCTTTCAACAGGACAAGGACCCTAAGCACACAGCCCACATAACAAAGGAGTGGCTATGGGCCAACTCTTTGAATGTCCTGGTGCGGCCCCGCCAGAGCCCAGACTTGAACCCAATTGAACAGATCTGAAAATGGCTTTGCACTGATGCTCCTCATCCAACCTGATGGAGCTTGAGAGGTACTGCAACGAAAAATGGGATAAATTGCCCAAAAATAGGTATCCCAATCTTGTAGCATCATACTCAAAATGACTTGAGGCTGTAATTGGTGATAAAAGTGCTTCAACAAAGTATTGAGCAAAGGCTGTGAATACTTATGTACATGGGGTTTTTATCTTTTTTTATTTTTAATAAATTGCAAAGATTTCAAAACAAACTTCTTTCACGTTGTCATTATGGGGTATTGTTTGTAGAATGTTGAGGAGAAATATGAATTTAATCCATTTTGGAATAAGGCTGTAACAACAAAATGCAGCAAAAGTTAAGTGCTGGGAATACTTTCTAGATGCACTGTATATGTGATGAGTGCTCCTGTTTACTGACAAAAAATTATTTTATAACAGGTCTTTTTTTTTAAATATATAGAGTTTGATTTGTCATGAACTTTTGTTTCAATTGTAAACTACATGTTTAATGAATGAAAGTTGTTTATTTCAAGGGACATGCTTATAAAGCAATAAGTCTGCACATTCTGATGTTCACCAGATAATCGCTGCCAGTGAATCTTCCTGGCACATACATTTTAAAGCAGAGTTCAGCCCCCCCCCCCCCAAAAAAAAATTAAAAGTACTGTAGCTGCTGACTTTTAACATTAGGGCACTTACATGTCCTGGGATCCAGCGTTGTGCTTACCTCAAGCCGATTCTTCAATCGGCTGTCGGGTGCTGGTGCCTCAATCTTGACTAAGCTGAGCTTTGTGAATAGGCCACAGTCCTCTGGGACCTGTTCAGTTTCCCAGAGGGCAGCGCGGGAACCAAACCTCTGGCTCAGTTTTCCGTGGCGAACTGGGCCCGAAGTGGGACTGGGTAGCTGTCAAAACCTGTTCTCCCCAAAAGGTGGCAAATGTAGCAGCGGGGGGGGGAGGCAGATACTCAGAGCTTTCACTTTTGGGTGGAACTCCGCTTTAAGTGACTGTGGCTAATTCCCATCAGTGACTGGAGAAATATGCCCTTTGGTGCCAGTTCAGAGATCACATGACTTATTGCAAAGGGTGGCTAAGCTGGCTTAATACTAGTAGATTTCAGTACTTTTAATGACTTGATGAGTGTTGCTTGAGAATACTTCAAAAAAATTTTGCTTTTAACAATTGATTTTGGAAAGAAGACTTTCCAGAATAAAAAGCATATTCACATATTCCAGGGAAAATCTGATTGTCTCTCGGGGGATCAGGCAGGAGTTTTTTTTTCTCCTGCAGGAGCAAATTGGATCATGCTTTGCTGGGTTTTTACCTTCCTCTGGATCAACTGTGGGTGTAGGATTATAACGTTTTTTTTTTTATGTTTGAACTGGATAGACTTTTGTCTTTTTTTTTTAGCCAGACTAACTATGTAACTCTTAGAAATTCATTAGTTTGAGAAGATTTTTCCATATTGCACGTCTGAATTTTCTCGTTACTGTGGTCAATTAGAAAATTGATCAAGTGTTATTAAAATGAAAATGTTCCAATGACATTCTACAATTGTATGGCCAATTTAATTAGACATTACAATACATGATCCTGGGCTGTTTTTGTTTGCAGCCACAATAAAAGTTATAACTGTCCTGGAAAACATCTGGAGAGCGAATCTAATTGGTGGCTTTGTTGCATCTTCGATAAGTACTTATTTAAATGGAAAATTAGTTGCAGGTGCAGGCTGTTAGTAATATATTTTTAATGGATGGTCAGAGCAGTTTGATCCCTGCCCTCAGTATTATTATGTAGCAGGGGCGGACTGACAACTCATGCGGCCCCTGGGTAATAGGGGATCATGGGGCCCCTGTGTCCTCGCCCACACCTGAAAAAGCCAATGAAAGATACCAGGGGCATCTCATGGGGCCCCCTACTGACCCCAGGCCCTCTGGCAGTGCCCGAGTGCTCGAATGGTCAGTCCGCCCCTGTTATGTAGAACCCTCTAGGTAAATAGGATCTGTTAGTTATAGGCTTGTTAGAAGCCGCGGATGAGTCAGTATGGAGAGTAAGGTAGTGCATTCACCTCAGGACAGGCTGGGAGGCTGTACAGGTCAGGGCTTCAGGAGCCCTTCCACCCTTCCAGAAACTTCTGGCACTTTCTGGAAAAGGGGCAGAGGAGGGGAGGAGGCCCAGATTTGTATATTTAGGGGAACTTGGCCAATCCCCAGGGAGGAGGCCAGGCATGGTGGTCAAGGGCAACCCTTAAATATGACAGAACCTGTGTAGCAGGGGAGTCGTGAGGAATATGGACTGATGGAAGGTGCTGGTGTGTGGCGCCTGGGAGGGGGCCCCAGGTAGGGGGGCCTACCTACAGGCTTGTTGCTGGACAGAAGCAGCTCCACTGTGCCAGGTCTCCGAGGGAGGACAATCCTGTCAGCAGGGAAGGAGCCAGCCCAGCGTAAAGCCTGAAAGCAGCTGCAACCCACCAAGCTAACAGGACAGTGTGAGTACTTCTACACCCTCTGGGTCAGATATAGGGAGAGGGTAGTCAGGTGCAAGACCCAACTAGTTCTCATCCGGGACTACTTAATTGGCAGATCTTTGAATCCTTTGCCCAGGCATATCCTCAGTGCAGCCTGGTGAAGGAGAAAGGCTTCATCTGGGGTCTGAGGAGGTACATCAAGGGGACTTCAGTGCTCATGAAAGAGATGGTGCTGTTTTTGCTGATCCACATTTTTGTTCAGTTTGCTAAGAAGTTTGTCCTCAAGTTTGTAGTTCCTTGGGCATCCCATATACTGCTAGACCCCATCCAAGTTGTTAAGCCCTCAATAAAAAAAAAACAACAACAAAACAGCTCAAAGACTTTTCTATTGACCCTGTGTGTGAAGATGTGGGAAATGTGTGTTGCCTGGCCATACAGAGCTTAGGGGGGATTGAATCAGCGGCTCCTGCGGGAGTAGCGTTACATTTTGTTTTGTTTTTTTTTTTCAATTGCATTAAGACAAATAATATAATTAAAAAATGTACATATGATTAATCACTCTAATTGCTCTTACCTGCCATTCAGTTTCTATATTATGTTTCCCAGCATCTTTTTATAAAATGAAATCCTGATTGATTGCTATGAACACAGCTTAGTCATTAAGATCCTCATTAGTACGTTCTGGTGCATATAGACCAAGTTAAAACTGACTTATCCTCTCTTTTCACCAACTGTATTTTCCAGGGTCAAATAACTGTGTATGCAAAATTTGCTGAAGACCTCCACCTTCCAGAAGACGCAGAATTTTATTTTGTTTACAATGGATCCAGTCACCGACATGTCATGTTCGCCGAACGTGTTAATGCAAATTCTTTGTGCTCCATCCTACCAGGTCAGGAAATTTCTTTCTTAGCTTTGATTTTGACAACTACATTGTTACAAAATAAAAAGACAAACTATTCACTTAAAGTAGATGTAGACCTTTATGTGTACCCAGTGAAGTGACTGGCCTCAGGCGATACACAGAGATGAAACAAATCCTCCTACATAAGTTGCACTTGTTTATCTGCTGGAGCTATTCTTTACAGCCTCCTAAAGCACACATTTTACACACTGTTATCCAGCTCTAGCAGGCAGGGTGTGTGGATCTGATATCACACACTGCACAGCATAGAGAGGGAGCTGAGTGTAATCTAAGACCTGAGTGGAGGGAAGGGACACACCCCCTCCGCACAGTTTAATGGGGAAACCTGCACAGCTGAGGCTGTCAATTATCTTCTGTGTGCAGGTTGTTCAGAACTGAATGAGTCAGAAGTGACTGATTCAGATAGCAGAGGAATGAGAGAGGAGACAGAAATCACAATAGGGCTTTGCATAGAAGCAAGGACACACTATAGAAGGATATTAATTATTTTTTCATTTCAGAGGTTTACAGCCACTTTAGTAGTTTTTGCTGAATGAAAATTGATGTCATTGGGTCCCATTGCTGGTGTCACTGGAAGAAATTGTGCCCCATTGTTGGTGTCACTAGAAGAAATAATGCCCCATCATTTGTGTCATTGGGTCCCATTGTTGATGACACTGGGAGATATTGTGACCCACCGTCTGAATCATTGGGAGAAATATTGCCTCATCATTGGTGTTGTTGAGTCTCATTGTTTGTGTCAGTGGGGGAAAATGATGCTCCATTGATGAAACAATGCCCCAAAGGCCAGATAAAAGTAAGCAAAGGGCCACAGTTTGGAGACCACTGATTTATACTATTAAAATGTTGGCATGAATAGGTTTAGCTACAGTAGAAACTCACTCCTGTAGCTTATAGCAAGTAATCTGAGAGCCTCACAAAATGAATCATGGTTATTGTGAATTATTTAAAGGATCATTTCACCTAAAAGTGATATTACAGTTATGAGTAGTTGCAGGTGAGGTCCCACAGTATGCTCCAGGTGCCCGAGGCATTAAAGTAGAACTATAGGCAAAACCTTTCTTTCCCTACTTTGGATAGCGCAAGTAGGAGTTATAACCTCTGTAAGTGTTTTTTTGCCATCTGTGTCCCATTGCAGAGATTTCCCTTCACTTTTTGTCATAACCAAACAGGAGGTGAGAGGAAATCCTTGCAAATTAAAGGAATTCCTTGGGGACCCCCAGGTCACCAGAACTAGTGTCCTCATTGGAAGATTTCCCCTCTATTACTTTTCTGGGGACAACTCAAACTTTGGGATTTTTTTTTACTTTCACTTTTAATGATAATGGTCAACTAGACAAGTAGGGAGGCTGAATCTCCGTAATGGTGGCACAGACTACAATTAAAACTGACAGGTGTTCTAATCCCTCTTCACTTTATACAAAACTAAAAAAAAGTGTTGCCTTTAGTTATACTTTAAGTGGGCTTTTGTATTCTTTACATACTTTTCCTTATAGACAGCGTGACTCCCATTGCTGCCGGAGGAAAAATTGCAGGGGTAGCAGCAGAGCACTCCAGTGAGGATAGTTCGTTATCTGCCAGTGATTGCAGTCACCATGCAATATCAAAAACTGAAATACCAGTCTTGTTTGAACCTGTATTGCAAATTGGTTTCTAACCGTTATTGTGATAGGGTTTCAATAAAGCTGGCTGTACACTATGCAATCTGATTGTACAATCTCTCTCTACAATTTCTCTCTACACACCTAAACAATCCATTCAGTTAATATCAAATCAGGAAGGCCCTTGTACTACAAAGTTGATCGTAGATCTAAAGGAGATTGTACAATCAGATTGTACAGTGTATGACCACCTTTTATTGTTATGGATTTCCAACTTTTTATTGTATTAGCATACATAAGTAAAAGCTACTTTTTAGATAAGAATGATGAAAGTAAATGTCTTTTGTATCTCTCTTTTCGCAGGACATAATTGCTCAGAAACCTTAACCGTGGCTGTATGTATGCACAGTGATGGCTATTCTCCTGTTATTGTGGCGTGCACGACTATAGACTATGTTATAGATAAAGCATGCAGTATTTCCCACTTTCTGAAAAGCAACAGCGACAGCCTAACTCCATGCAGTCACAAGGCAATTCTTGATCAGTTTGATGTGACTCTCAAGGACTTACAATCACTGGATCGTAACATGATGCTATGCTTAGTACACGAGGATGTGACACCTTGGGACCTTCTTGGATCCTTTTCTGAAAAGAGTAAGATGTATAATAAGATATTTGTGAGAATTGTATCCAATGGTCATTTAAAGTGTAACTACATTTTCACTTAAAGCTGAACTCCAGGCAAAACAAATATTGTCTAAATACAAGAGGCATGTGTATCTTTTTAGATATTGGTGTGATTTGTGTATTTATTTTAGATCTGTGCAGTGATCCAGTGTGAAACTTTGCCTCTGTACAGGAGCTTCCTGTAATAAAGACCAGTCAGTACTGCCCTCTCCTTGTGCAGGGTGACTGGTCTTATCTCCGCCCCCTTCTGTAGTTTTCTACAGGCAGCCTGTAGTGGGTGGAGCCTGCTGGGTCTCTCTCACAGCTCTGCTGTCTACACAGGCTATGTACAGCTCAGGGATGATGTCATTGCTACTTTTACAAGGTTGTATCTGGAATTGTAAACTAATTAGGTGCACACAAAGTTGATTTATACCCTTCGTGTCTATTAAAGTGTGTATTTAAATTAAAATGTTTGGGCCTGGAGTTCAGCTTTAACATGCTTATCTGTATTACCTGTAATGCAGACAAATATCTATTTTACCAGTCTGCATCTTTCTGGAAACTATTTTTTCCCACCGCTAGGCGGCTCTGTTTGGAAATGGCAGGACTATCTTGCATTGAGCTAAACTAGAGTACTCCCAGCTGGGAGGATGCAGGCAGTAGTGCTGGAAACAGAGCTTCTCCTAAGTGAAGGAGGCCCATCATACTGGCATTCATTACAGGGTGCTGTGACAAGTATAATGAATGTGTTTTGGTGAAAATGCAGTTATACTTTGATGTTGAGGTCCCCAGCCTGTTTTCAACTTGTGAATGACACTCAACTAGAGAGACACCGAACAAGGGTTAAAATAACCCCTGGATTTTTTTTTATAGGATTTGCCTAAAAAGGGCATCTTCATTGCAGTAACACTCAGCCTCTGACATGTTCTAACAGCCTATACATGCTATGGTACGTTTTAGCTTGAGCAGCACGTAAAGTGTATCTGTTGGCAAATATATTAGTCAGAGCATGTACAGTTAGGTCCATATATATTTGGACATAGGCACAATTTTAGTTTTTTTCAGGTATTTACCAAAAAATATTCAAGCTATAGTTATATAATGGATATGGGCTGAAAGTGCACACTCTCAGGTTTAATTGAGGGTATGTACATTCAAATTGGAGGAAGGGTTTAGGAATTACAGCTCTTAAGAGTAGCCATCCCCCCTTTTTCAAGGGCCCAAAAGTAATTGGACAGTTGAATCAAAAGCTGTTTCATAGCCAGGTGTGGGCTACGTTAAGCAGGTAAAAGGTCTGAAGTTGATTCTAAGGGTGATATTTGCATTTGGAATCTATTGCTGTGAACCTACATCGTGCGTTCAAAGGAGCTGTCCATGCAAGTGAAACAGGCCATTGTAAGGCTTCAAAAATTAAACAAATTCATAAGAGAGATAGCAACAACATTGGGAGTAGTCATATCAACAGTTTGGTTCATTCTAAGGAAAGAGGAATGCACTGGTGAGCTCAGCAACATAAAAAGGCATGGACTTCCATGGAAGACAACAGTGGTGGAGGATTGCTGGTTCCTCTCTATGGTCAAGAAAAACCCATTCACAACATCCAGACAAGTGAAGGACACTCTCCAGGAGGTGGGCATAATGTCAAAGTCTAGAATTAAAGGAAGATTTCACAAGTGCAAATACAGAGAGTTCACCACAAGGTGCAAACCATTCATAAGCCTGAAGAATAGAAAACAAGGTGGAGGCAGTGTGATGGCATGGGCATGCACGGCTTCCAGTGGCACTGGGTCATTGGTGTTTATAGATGATGAGACAGAAGCAGCCAAATGAATTCTGCAGTGTTTAGAGATATACTGTCAGCCCAGATTCAGCCAAATGCAGCAAAGTTGATTGGTCAGTACAGATGGACAATGATCCAAAACACAATTCAAAAGCAACTCATGACCTTTTGAAGGAAAAGAAGTGGAATATTCTGCAATGGCCATGTCAGTAACCTGATCGTAACCCAATTGTGCATGCATTTCACTTGCTGAAGGCAAAACTAAAGGCAGAAAGACCCACAAACAAAGAACAGCTGCTGCAAAGCATCAGAAAGGAGGAAACCCAGTCTTTTGTAATGTTCCTGGGTTCCAGACTTCAGGCAGCAGTACTACAAGATTACATTGTGGTGTAGTCTACATTAGCATGGCCCTGCTCCAATTTGCATAACCAGAACTCTCTGACTCCCCTTAGGGATCAGATCTCTTCATGCCTTCCCTCAGGGATCAGATCTTTCCATGACTCCCCTCAGGGATCAGATCTCTCCATGACTCCCCTCAGGGATCAGATCTCTCCATGACTCCCCTCAGGGATCAGATCTCTCCATGACTCCCCTCAAGGATCAGATCTCTCCATGACTCCCCTCAGGGATCAGATCTCTCAGGGACTCCCCTCAGGGATCAGATCTCTCAGGGACTCCCCTCAGGGATCAGATCTTTCCATGATTCCCCTCAGGGATCAGATCTCTCCATGACTCCCCTCAGGGATCAGATCTCTCCATGACTCCCCTCAGGGATCAGATCTCTCAGTGACTCCCCTCAGGGATCAGATCTTTCCATGATTCCCCTCAGGGATCAGATCTCTCCATGACTCCCCTCAGGGATCAGATCTCTCCATGACTCCCCTCAGGGATCAGATCTCTCCATGACTCCCCTCAGGGATCAGATCTCTCAGTGACTCCCCTCAGGGATCAGATCTCTCCGTGACTCCCCTCAGGGATCAGATCTCTCCGTGACTCCCCTCAGGGATCAGATCTCTCCGTGACTCCCCTCAGGGATCAGATCTCTCCGTGACTCCCCTCAGGGATCAGATCTCTCCGTGACTTCCCTCAGGGATCAGATCTCTCCGTGACTTCCCTCAGGGATCAGATCTCTCCGTGACTTCCCTCAGGGATCAGTTCTCTCCGTGACTCCCCTCAGGGATCAGATCTCTCCGTGACTCCCCTCAGGGATCAGATCTCTCCGTGACTCCCCTCAGGGATCAGATCTCTCAGGGACTCCCCTCAGGGATCAGATTTCTCTATGACTCCCCTCAAGGATCAGATCTCTCTATGACTCCCCTCAGGGATCAGATCTCTCAGGGACTCCCCTCAGGGATCAGATCTTTCCATGATTCCCCTCAGGGATCAGATCTCTCCATGACTCCCCTCAGGGATCAGATCTCTCCATGACTCCCCTCAGGGATCAGATCTCTCAGTGACTCCCCTCAGGGATCAGATCTTTCCATGATTCCCCTCAGGGATCAGATCTCTCCATGACTCCCCTCAGGGATCAGATCTCTCCATGACTCCCCTCAGGGATCAGATCTCTCAGTGACTCCCCTCAGGGATCAGATCTTTCCGTGATTCCCCTCAGGGATCAGATCTCTCCGTGACTCCCCTCAGGGATCAGATCTCTCCGTGACTCCCCTCAGGGATCAGATCTCTCCGTGACTCCCCTCAGGGATCAGATCTCTCCGTGACTCCCTTCAGGGATCAGATCTCTCCGTGACTCCCCTCAGGGATCAGATCTCTCCGTGACTTCCCTCAGGGATCAGATCTCTCCGTGACTCCCCTCAGGGATCAGATCTCTCCGTGACTCCCCTCAGGGATCAGTTCTCTCCGTGACTCCCCTCAGGGATCAGATCTCTCCGTGACTCCCCTCAGGGATCAGATCTCTCCGTGACTCCCCTCAGGGATCAGATCTCTCCGTGACTCCCCTCAGGGATCAGATCTCTCCGTGACTCCCCTCAGGGATCAGATCTCTCAAATGACTCCCCTCAGGGATCAGATCTCTCCATGACTCCCCTCAGGGATCAGATCTCTCAGGGACTCCCCTCAGGGATCAGATCTTTCCATGATTCCCCTCAGGGATCAGATCTCTCCATGACTCCCCTCAGGGATCAGATCTCTCCATGACTCCCCTCAGGGATCAGATCTCTCAGTGACTCCCCTCAGGGATCAGATCTTTCCGTGATTCCCCTCAGGGATCAGATCTCTCCGTGACTCCCCTCAGGGATCAGATCTCTCCGTGACTCCCCTCAGGGATCAGATCTCTCCGTGACTCCCCTCAGGGATCAGATCTCTCCGTGACTTCCCTCAGGGATCAGATCTCTCCGTGACTTCCCTCAGGGATCAGATCTCTCCGTGACTCCCCTCAGGGATCAGTTCTCTCCGTGACTCCCCTCAGGGATCAGTTCTCTCCGTGACTCCCCTCAGGGATCAGTTCTCTCCGTGACTCCCCTCAGGGATCAGATCTCTCCGTGACTCCCCTCAGGGATCAGATCTCTCAGGGACTCCCCTCAGGGATCAGATCTCTCAAATGACTCCCCTCATGGATCAGATTTCTCAATGACTCTCCTCATGAATAAGATCTCTTGATGACTTCCTTCAGGTATCATATTTTTCATTGATTCCCTTCATGGATCAGATCTCTCGATGACTCCCCTCAGGGATCAGTTCTCTCCGTGACTCCCCTCAGGGATCAGTTCTCTCCGTGACTCCCCTCAGGGATCAGATCTCTCGATGACTCCCCTCAGGGATCAGATCTCTCGATGACTCCCCTCAGGGATCAGATCTCTCGATGACTCCCCTCAGGGATCAGATCTCTCGATGACTCCCCTCAGGGATCAGATCTCTCGATGAATCCCCTCAGGGATCAGATCTCTCGATGAATCCCCTCAGGGATCAGATCTCTCGATGAATCCCCTCAGGGAGCAGATCTCTCGGTGACTCCCCTCATGGGACTCTTCGATCACTCCCCCTAATGGATTAGATTTCTCGATTACTCCCCTCATGGATCAGATTTCTCGATTACTCTCTTCATGGATCAGATTTTTCAATGACTCCTCTCATGAATCAGATCTCTTAGGGATCAGATCTCTCGATGACTCCCTTAATGGATCGGATCTCTCGATGACTCCCCTCAGGGATCAGATCTCTTACTCCCTTCAAGGAAAAGATTTCTCAGTGACCCCCATAAAGGTTTCAGATTTCTCCATGACCCCCTTTATTGATCAGATCCCTCAATAACTTCCCAGCAGACTGGAACAATTCGGAGCTTGCAGCTGATGACCACTAAAAAGTTTGGGCAATCTGGGCTAGCTGGAACAGTCACACATCCACAGCTGGAGACCATGGATAACTGCAGCACCCAAGCTTATTACCAGTGTTGGATGCCACTGCACTAGTATCTGATTAGCCAACAGTTTTGACTGTTCTTTTTGTCTGTGCACTCTGAATAAAGTGCTGTGAATGGAGATCAGGGCACAGAGAAGATCATCTCATCAATAAGCTTCTTTTGGTTTCCAATCCAATCACAGCTTTTGCCATTTTGTATTACTGCAGTGCAGTTCTTCAATCTTCAGCAGTGCAGAACTAAAGGAAGAATATAGAAAACCCCTGTGGCCCTCCACCAGGTGCAGTAACAGGAAGGGCACTGTGTGCTGTACCATCTTCCACAAGGGATCTCCTGCTTCCCTCCACACACGTCAGGACGGATGGATGCTGTGTGTTCCATTCACATGTTGTCAGGATAAAACCTGTATTGCTCAGTGGCTTTTGTCACTTTCCCATGACCAGATGGGTAGATCACAGGGAGAGTCTGTTTGGTCGCAATGAATTTGGGGGGGCGCGCCTCTTCAAACAGGTCAGATTTCCACATGTCCCCTGTGTGTCGATTTCCGGTTATTTCCTTTTTCTTAGTAGATTTTGGTTTATAGTTGAGCAGACCTTTGTCCCCAGCACTGCTGGATGCATATAAATCCTGTTATACATAGTATACTTAATATGAACTTTCCGCTAAATGTGTTTTCACTCTTATATTGAGCCTCCAAGTTAAACAGCTGTACCACTACAGGGTAGACACATACAGGAAAGGTAGGTTGTTTGAGGCCATGAGAACAAAGAAATTATGATTTACATCTGCTGAAAAGGAATTTTTCTCCCAGAAACACTGTCTTACAAGTCTCTAGTCATTTTATTACAGTGATGGAAGACCCATGAAGCAGAGATGTGCGATGATCTGGTGCAGCTCTGCATAGAAACCAATCAGCTTCCAGATTTCATTGTAAAAGCTTAATTAAATAACTGAAGTTAGAAGCTGGTTGGCTACCATGCACAAGTGCACCAAATTCTGAGTGTACCAGTTTTAGTAAATCTACCTCTAGGGTTTACATTCACTCTTGGGCTCGTTTCACACTGCCGCAACTTGGGATCTGACTTGTGAGACTCCACAAGTCGCATGACATGAAATCCCATGTTAGTCAATGAGAGCTGTCTTAATTAGCACTACTGAAGTCTCTCCGACTTTAGAAAAGGTTCCTGCACTACTTCAAGGGGACCTCTATCCGAATTGTGCCCATTGACTTTAATAAAAGTCACCTCCAAGTCGAATCCTCATCTATACTGATGTGATTTGGATCCAACATTACAGGAAGATTTCCTGGGCATTCCCTGAAAGTTGCTTCAGAGTTGCTTCAATGTAGTTTTCAAGTTGCCTGGCAAAGTCACGCAACTTTCAGGTTGCAGTAGTGTGAACCAAGACTTATCTGAGCATTTTCAGGCATTTGTTTCAGCATTTTATGCAGGGGGTTTTGAGTGTTTTTTTTTCAAGCAGATTTGCAAATATTATAGGCTTTATTTCAACTGAAAGGTGTGGAGTACTGCTGAAAGAAAGGCGGAGAGCTCTGTATGAGCAGAATATCGTTCGACAAAACGCTTGAAACAAAATGCTCATGTTGCATTTTTTAACGTGTGTCAATTCAAGTCTATGGGAACAAAAACGTTTAAATCTGCCTGAGAAGTAGCTCATGTACTTTTATGGTGTTTTGCTACAGGCAACAAAATGCTCAAATGTGAACAGGGGCCATTGAAATGAATTGGATTTTAATTGTTGAGTGTTTCTGAGTTTCCAGCTAAAAACCGTTCAAGTGTGAACAGGGGTCTAAGGGTCTATTTACACAAGCATTCAGTCTGAAGGTTTTTTCAGACCGATTCAGACTGAGCCACAATGTATGTCTATGGGCAGGCGGCTGTAGACGAATGTACATCTGTTTACCACGGCTTACATTTGAGTCTATGTTGGCAGAAAAAAACAGAATAGATCTGCGTCCTTTTTCATTTTTAGATTTAAACAGATCATGTGCGTTTACGTCTGCTCTATTTTTAGAAACATATATTTTTTGTTTATATTTTTGTCATCTATGACTATTTTTCAACAACAAAAGAAAAACCGGATATGTAAAAATGGATGCAAAACCGCATATGGCCACTTGCCCCCTGGGCCATTGAGCTGCAGTGCGTCCCCTGCATTCTGGAACCTTGTCCCTGGATGGACAAGCCCCTAAACATTTGTATCATTGTATAGTGCTCACCGTGTCTAACCGCAGCCTGCTGTAGACTTTGACAGGCTGCCTGCAATGGGATAGAAGCTGCACCTGGCTCTCCTGGGCACACTGCTGAGTATGCAAGTGCCCCAAACCTTAAAGCAGTATTAAACCCAAAATAAAAAAATGTAATATATAATAGATATGTTGGCTGTATTCATTTTCTTTTATCTTAAGCTTTTTTCCCTTTGTTTTCATCTGGTGATCTGGCCAATAATACCACCTATATTAGAGTGCCCCCACTCTGGATGAATGAGCACAGGGGGCACCTTTGGACAGCAGCATTTTCACTCTGGGGGGAGGGGAGTGTTAAATGTACTAGCAGATGTACATAAATTAACACATTTAAGTCAAATTCCAGCTTATACTGTATAACCAGTTACAGCATACTGTTTTTTTTCCTTTTGGGATAAAGTTTTAAATAAATAAAATCTGATCATTATAAGCACCCCTGCTAGTGTAAAATGGTTTGTATCATCTCTCTAACTGATGCATTCTGCTGGAGAGCTTGTTCTTTTGAAAAACAACAGACTTACTGGCTGGATCACAAGGTGAACATAGGAAAAAGAAGCCTAAAAAGATAATGATTGCAGCCATCACATATACTAGTTGGTAAGCTGCAATAAAATAATTATTTGCTTTTGGATGTAATACCACTTTCAGTTTTTACTGAGTCCTGCATTCTGTTTTTGTACATAGATAAATGTCCTGTTTTCTTTGTATGGTGATTGCTGTTGATGTTGTGTTCTGGACAAAACATGGCTTGCCATAAACTGTATTACTTTTTAACTGTCAAAGAAGGCAAAGAACAACCTACAAGAAATACCCATGAATCCTTTTTTTAAGATGCTTGCTTGTTGGCTGTAAAGCTCATCCTGTGGCTTGACTATTTAATAGGTGACCGACCTTATAGCTATACACCCTAACCTTTGTGTTTATCATATGTTGACAGGCAGGAAATAAAAACCAGCCATGGCAGCCTTAATACAAGTATGGATCTTAATGATGGTCTCCTTTTATTTGACCCTTCAGATATGCACAAAAACATATATCATTAAAAAAGGGTATTTAATATACACTATATTGCCAAAAGTATTGGGGCACCCCTCAAAATCATTGGATTCAGGTGTTCCAATCATCTCCATGGCCACAGATGTATAAAATCAAGCACCTAGGCATGCAGACTGCTTCTACAAACACTTGTGAAAGAATGGGTTGCTCTCAAGAGCTCAGTGAGTGCAAGCGTGGTACCGTAAGTCCATCCTTGAACTTTCCTTTCTACTAAATATTCCACAGTCAACTGTTAGTGGTATAACAAAGTGGAAGCAACTGGGAACAATGGCAACTCAGCCATGAAGTGGTAGGCCATGTAAAATGACAGAACAGGGTCAGTGCATGCTGAAGCGCACAGTGTGTATAAGTTGCCAACTGTCTGCAGAGACAATAGCTGAAGACCTCCAAACGTGTAGCCTTCAGATTAGCATAACAACAGTGCGTAGAGAGCTTCATGGAATGGGTTTCCATGGCCGAGCAGCTGCATCCAAGCCTTATATCCCCAAGTGCAATGCAAAGAGTCGGATGCAGTGGTGTAAAGCATGCCGCCACTGGACTCTAGAGCAGTGGAGAGGTGTTCTCTGGAGTGACGAATCACACTTCTCTGTCTGGCAATCCCATAGAGGTGTCTGGGTTTGGCGGTTGCTGGGAGAACAGTACTTGCTTGAGTGCATTGTGCCAAGTGTAAAGTTTTGTGGAGGAGGGATTATGGTGTGGGGTTGTTTTTCAGGGGTTGGGCTTGGCCCCTTAGTTCCAGTGAAGGGAACTCTTAAGGCGTCGGCATATCAAGATATTTTGGACAACTTCATGCTCCCAATTTTGTGGGATCAGTTTGGGGATGGTCCCTTCCTGTACCAACATGACTGCGCACCAGAGCACAAAGCAAGGTGCATAAAGACATGGATGAGCAAATTTGGGATGGAGAAACTTGACTGGCCTGCAAAGAGTCCTGACCTCAACCCGATAGAACACCTTTAGGATGAATTAAAGTGGAGACTGTAAGCCAGGCCTTCTCGTCCAACATCAGTGCCTGACCTCACAAATGTGCTTCTGGAAGAATGGTCAAGCATTCCCATAGACACACTCCTAAACCTTGTGGACAGCCTTCCCAGAAGAGTTGAAGCTGTTGTAGCTGCAAAGGGTGGGCCAACTCAATATTGAACCCTACGGACTAAGACTGGGAAGCCATTAAAGTTCATGTGCTTAAGGGCAGTTGTCCCAATACGTTTGGCAATATAGTGTATATACCATGCTTTGTTTAGCATTACTGTTTACTACTAAATGACACGGTTTAAAATGTTTGAGAGCTTTATGGCAAAAGGCTTGGTAGTTTATTGGCAGCTTTTGGTCTACTGTTTATTAGAATTCATGATGCAACGTTTACCCACTTGAATTCTGTTTCTGTAGGCAACCCCGTGATAGAGGCAGTGCATTGAAGTGTTGTAAACCTCTTATATGAAATATGAACAAAGCATAGGGATCACTTCGGACAAGTTTTTCTGACACCAAGAGAAAAATGGTGACGGGAGGGACCTCCAGCAGAGTGGCAGCCTAAGCTCTGTTTTTGTGAGCTGTGTGGAGGGGGGTGTGTCCCTTCCCTCCAATAAACTCTCAGAGATTTCACTGAGTGAGATCTGCAGTGTGTAACTTCAGCTCTCCGCCCCCTTTTTCTGAACTCTTAGACAAGCTGTATAAATTCTGCACCTTGAACGGATATAGAGAAGACTGCAGATAAACGGGTACAGTCACTTCAGAGTATATGTGAGGGTTTACAACCACTTTAAAGAGGTGTGTGCTTGGTTAGCTGCATTGTGAGACCTGTAGGCATTTGACACTCCCATTATGTATAGAAGCTGCTGCACACATGCCCACTGCTAAGGCAGCTGTTCTTTCACAGTACTTCATTACATAGTTCACATCAGTGTTTCTCAACTGTAGATCTAAATGACCCCAAACAGATCATACTTTCCAAACTTTAAGATGCATACACAACAGATGTAAAAAGACAATATAATAGTTGGCATCCAGTAAGTCTATATAGTGAATTTTGACTCCCAAGGGCATCTACCCATTTATATCTTACAAAAACAAATAAATATATAAGTGGGACTTTATATATGCCATCAGGAGTCAAAAGACAACATACTATTAAAAGCAGATTTTATTACAAAGAATGTTCACGTATAAAATTGCTCTTAGGCAAAGAACAATTTTATATGTGAACATTATTTGTAATAAAATTCTTTGTTTTTAATGGTATTTTGTCTTTTGCATATATAAAGTCCCACTTATTTATTTATACACAGCAGCTATGTCTCCGCTCCACCCATGATATCCTCCTCTCTAGCTCCCTCATCACCTCCTCCCACGCTCACCTCCAGGACTTCTCCAGGGCCTCTCACATCCTCTGGAACTCCCTACCACAGCATGCCCGGTCAGCCCCTACCCTGTCTGCCTTTAGGCGATCATTGAAAACTCACTGCTTCAGGGAAGCCTACCCCACCTCCACCTAAGAACTGCACTTGAATCACCTTCGCCAGATCATCCCCCGGAGCTATCACCTTTTGTATCACCTCCCCCTTCCTTTAGATTGTAAGCTCCACGAGCAGGGCCCTCCTATTCCTTCTGTACTGAAATGTATTTTAATTGTACTGTCTCCCTTACATTGTAAAGCGCTGCGCAAACTGTTGGCGCTATATAAATCCTGTATAATAATAATAATGTTAATTAGACTGGTCGTACTATAATCTGACTGTACAAAAACAACTTTTAATTCTGTGAAGAGGGTTTTTTTCTCCCTTTTTTTGGTGTGTCTAGTTTTTAGACTGAAAGTCCCAGATTTAATAAATAGAAAAAAGAGGCAATAATTAATAATTTGTGATTTTCAAAAGCTAGCTACTTACAACCCTGAAATGAATAAATGCAGCATATGATGACTCTGCATTGGGAATTGTTTTCCATAGTATAAATTTATATTATGCCAAACAGGTAGCTTGACTATCCTAAAGGGTTTTCTAATTTTCTGATTTTAAATTTTCTTCAGCGTCCATCGTAAATTTCCAAGCGATAATAATGAAGCTCACCAATAGAGGGAGCTCTGTTTACTCATATCCTTACAATTTGTGTGTTTCCTGAACAGAAAAGACAGTTTTATACACATCTTGTTTATTGGTTTTTAAATAGCACTTTTGTGTGCATCCATGCTTGCAATACCTGAAATGCTTTCAACACCTGGAGTTTTGACCTTTTTATTATATATGAGGAAGAGATATAACTCAAAGGACAATGTAGTGCAATCTTACCAGTCTATGTGAAATAACAACTGTGTTATTTCTTTCCATTATGACTTGTAAAATATCCCCTACTAATTATAATTAGTAGGGGATATTTGTGACGGGAGTGACTTTTGGGGGTGGGGGGGACCTCTGTATCATCTTCCCAAATTCCCATTATGTTTAAGGCACCCTGTGCCTGTTCAGGGTTACAGGGTGTGTATGTGAATGTCTGAGTCCTGTGTATAGTGTGTTGTCCTTTGTCTAGGCCACATGGCTGTCCATTGTCTGTTTACCATGTGCTACCCCCCATTGTGCTGTGTCTTCCTGCCCAGCCAACTATTATGGGATGTACTGTTTGTGTATTGGTGTGGGGGTTGGTCAATGTCCTTTGCCACATGGTTACATCCCATTGTTCTGTGTCTGGTTGGATGGGGAGGGGTGATGAGGTGTTTCCTGCCTATACTGTAGCCCTTCCCACTGAGAGGGTGGGCTGATGATGTATGTCCTGTTCCTGGATGTGTTTTCCCGCCCTCTGTATAAAATATGTTTTTTGTGAAAAATAAAGAGTTGTTGTTGGCTTCCTGTTTTAGTAAGAGCTGGGTGTTGTCTATTTTTCCTGAGGGATTTCGAGGGTGTGGTCCGTGGATGGTGTTCGGACAGGGGAAGTTGTGCTATAACGGAAAAACTCAGTGCGGTCTGGGTTCCGGTTCCGTTACATTGGTGGCAAGCGGTGGGATTGTGCTTCCAGCTGTAAACACATCCAAACCACCACCGGGATTCAAGAGCAGGAAAAGACGTCAGTCACCCCAGTGGAGACATGGACCTGGCATCCGAGTTCCCAGGGCTACTACAGACTGTTCTTGCAACATACCCCAGGACTGTGTCTACGGATCAGTACCTGGAGCTCAGGCAGCGGATTTGGGAGGTGCTTTGGAGAGGAGCGGTCCAGGCTGCTGGTATGGACAAAGGCAAGTGCTACCCAACCCCAGGGGAACGGGCCAGGGACCATCGGAAGTCACGGATGCCATTCCTGGGAGAGCAACCCCAGGAGCAATAGTTGGCTGAGTTGGACAGGCTGGTCCAGCAGGAGATACAACTGGACAATAGATATCAAGCTCTGCAGTGGTACGCAGAGCAGGAATATTTAGGGGTGTCCACAGAGTGCTCTCCTGAGGGACTTGACTTTGGTGGGCCTGGATTGCTGTGGGAGAGCCTTACAGACCTTTTTGTGTTTGGCGATAGAGGAGAACCTACTCTGGAGGAGTTGCGGAAAGGCAGAGAGGCTATGTTCGGTCTCAGAGCTTGAGCCAGATCTGCAATACCTGCTGATGAAAGAACTGCACCTGGAAAGGGCATACAGGCAACTGCTAGGATATGTTCGGCAGCATGCCCAAGAGTCATCAGTGGAAATTCCAGAGACTGGGGATCTGATAGACCTCTCAGCTGAGGAGGAACCAGCAGTAGACCTGGCAACAGGGCCAAACAGTACTGAACTCTGCCCAGCACTGGTAATGTCTCCTGAGTTCCACGGACAGGAGATGGTGAGCCCCGATTCCCAAACCCCAGTTCCAGAGGCTGGGGATTTTATTGACTTTTTTTCTGAGGAGAACCAGCCGGGGAGCCCCCAGCTGAAGTGCTGACAACCGGACAGAGGGTCCAGGACCTCTGCCCCATGCCTGTGGTAGTTTCAGAGGCCCAGGGTGAGAAGGGAGAGGAGGTTGTTGTCCTCTCTCCCCCACAGTCAGCCAGAGTGGAGGAAACTGTTTCCCCTCCCAAGCCAGGATCTGTGCACCAGGGGGACAGTGACAGCGGAATTCCATCCCAGCAGCAGATCCACAGTCTGGGAGGGGAGGAAGCCGGCCTCCCTCCCCTACGGTTAGCCGGAGCAGATGTGGGGTCCCCAGCAGAAGTGCTGGCAACAGGGCAGAGTGCCGCTGGCCTCTGCCTAGCAACTACAGCCACCACCTGGATACCCCAGGGATGCTGGGCAGTCGGCCCAGATCCCCCACAGAAGGATGAAGGAGGCCCAGCCACCCTGTCTTCTCTCCAGCGGCTGAGAGGATTTCCGGGAGAAGGACCAGTCCGTACTTCTCCCCAGTGGCGGGTATGTTCTACGGGAGAGGCAGAGGTTGGCTGGGTGAGTAATGCTTGGTGTGGGACAATTTGCATGGGGTACTGTGTGGGTGCTGGCATTGAGAGACTGGAGGTGCAGAGTAACTTCAGAGTACATCCGTCTGGGATCTACTCCTGCGTTACTCTCCTGCCGAAAGGGGAGATATGTGACGGGAGTGACTTTTGGGGGTGGGGGGACCTCTGTATCATCTTCCCAAATTCCCATTATGTTTAAGGCACCCTGTGCCTGTTAAGGGTTACAGGGTGTGTATGTGAATGTCTGAGTCCTGTGTATAGTGTGTTGTTCTTTGTCTAGGCCACATGGCTGTCCATTGTCTGTTTACCATGTGCTACCCCCCATTGTGCTGTGTCTTCCTGCCCAGCCAACTATTATGGGATGTACTGTTTGTGTATTGGTGTGGGGGTTGGTCAATGTCCTTTGCCACATGGTTACATCCCATTGTTCTGTGTCTGGTTGGATGGGGAGGGGTGATGAGGTGTTTCCTGCCTATACTGTAGCCCTTCCCACTGAGAGGGTGGGCTGATGATGTATGTCCTGTTCCTGGATGTGTTTTCCCGCCCTCTGTATAAAATATGTTTTTTTGTGAAAAATAAAGAGTTGTTGGCTTCCTGTTTTAGTAAGAGCTGGGTGTTGTCTATTTTTCCTGAGGGATTTCGAGGGTGTGGTCCGTGGATGGTGTTCGGACAGGGGAAGTTGTGCTATAACGGAAAAACTCAGTACGGTCTGGGTTCCGGTTCCGTTACAATATTTATTGAATAGGTTGAATTTAGTGTGAAGTAATTAAAGTGAACAGTTTGAATTGAATGCTCATTGTACATCACACTGATGGTGTATGTTCCTTCCAAGGGCTGTACACCTAATTGTGCATTAGGGAAGTTTGTCCAGCCAGAGCCCACTGTGAATGACCACCAGTAACCTTGTTCACTGTGAATGACCACAAGGAACCGTGTTCACTGTGAATGACCACCAGTAACCATGTTCACTGTGAATGACCACAAGGAACCTTGTTTACTGTGAATGACCACAAGGAACCTTGTTTACTGTGAATGACCACCAGGGAGCGTGTTCACTGTGAATGACCACCAGGGAGCGTGTTCACTGTGAATGACCACCAGGGAGCGTGTTCACTGTGAATGACCACCAGGGAGCGTGTTCACTGTGAATGACCACCAGGGAGCGTGTTCACTGTGAATGACCACCCGGAACTACGTTCACTATACATGACCACCGGGTGCCATGGTGACTGTACATGACTGCTGGAAACCACATTCCCTGTATATGTTCACCGGGAACCATGTTCACTAAAAATGACCACTGGTACCATGCTGACTGTACATGACCATTGGAACCACGTTCCTTGTACATGACCGCCGGGAACCATGTTCACTATGCATGACCACCGGGTATCATGCTGACTGTACATGACTGCCGGGAACCACATTCACTATACAAGACCACCGGGAACCATGCTCAGTGTACATGACCATCGGAACCACGTTCCTTGTACATGACCACTGAGAACCATGTTCACTTTACATGACCATTGGGAACCATGTTCATTGTACATGACCATCGGGAACCATGCTGACTGTACATGACCGCCGGGAACCATGCTGACTGTACATGACCGCCAGGAACCATCTTCACTATACCTGACCACCGGGAAGCATGTTTTCACTATACATGACCACCAGGAACCATACCTAATGTACATGGCCACCAGAACCATGTTCACTATGCATGACCACCAGGAACCATATTCACCATACCTTCCAACTTTTGAACTTCAGAATGAGGGACACTTGAGGAAGGAAGTGACCTGCACCGTGCCAAAAATGGGTGTGACCAAATGCTTAACAGTGAGAGGGGCTTAAGGGGCACGGTTAAACAAAACCCAGGCTTCCTTGTACCTATAAAGTATGCTTTGCTGTGCCACAAGCAAAAGTCTCACAGACACAAACCCCAGCAGGATCATTACAAAAAAAAAAAAAAAAACTTCCACTACAAATGGTTTTGCACAAACTGTAGAAGAGTGCTTTACACAAAGTGTGGAATGATTCAGCAATGCATTATGCACAAAGTGCAGGATTCGGGAGTGCATTTCATACAGAGTACAGGATTCAGGAGTGCGTTTCATACAGAGTGCAGGATTCAGGAGTGCATCTCATACAGAGTACAGGATTCAGGAGTGCGTTTCACACAGAGTGCAGGATTCAGGAGTGCATCTCATACAGAGTACAGGATTCAGGAGTGCGTTTCACACAGAGTGCAGGATTCAGGAGTGCATCTCATACAGAGTACAGGATTCAGGAGTGCGTTTCACACAGAGTGCAGGATTCAGGAGTGCATCTCATACAGAGTACAGGATTCAGGAGTGCATCTCATACAGAGTACAGGATTCAGGAGTGCGTTTCACACAGAGTGCAGGATTCAGGAGTGCATCTCATACAGAGTGCAGGATTCAGGAGTGCATCTCATACAGAGTGCAGGATTCAGGAGTGCATCTCATACAGAGTGCAGGATTCAGGAGTGCATCTCATACAGAGTGCAGGATTCAGGAGTGCATTTCATACAGAGTGCAGGATTCAGGAGTGCGTTTCACACAGAGTGCAGGATTCAGGAGTGCGTTTCACACAGAGTGCAGGATTGAGGAGTGCATCTCATACAGAGTGCAGGATTCAGGAGTGCATCTCATACAGAGTGCAGGATTCAGCATTAAACATACACTTACATTCCAAAATCTTGATTAGCAGCATACAGGAGCCAAGGCAAGCATGCAGGCATCAGATGGATAACAAATAAGTGCAGCCGAGCAGGACCTGCAGCAGTGTGAACATCTAGCAGAGCCAGGGATTGGTGAACATGCCGGCAGGGAGCACAGCTAGAGAGAGTGCAGCTGTCAAGTCCAACCTGTGATGTTGGGGATGGGTGGGGCCAATATGCATTTCAGGGGCTCTGTCCCCTTTTAAAAAAAACCTGTTCATAGGGAAACAGCCAGCATTTATACAGTGCCAACTGGGAAAAAGGTGCCAAGGGGCAGGACCAAATGGAACTACTGCATGTGCACCCGCAGCAGTGTATAATTCAGATTTATTATACACCGCTGTGGGGCGGAGCTCCTGAAACATATTGGTCCCACCCATCCCTGACATCACAGGTTGGAGTTGACAGCTGCATGCTCTCTCTCCCTGTTGGCTTTCCCGCCAATCCTTGGCTGTGCTAGATGTTCACACTGCTGCTGGTCCTGCTCAGCTGGAAGTTCGCATATAAAGAATAGATAGAGTAATGCAGAACAAAGCCCCTGTACACCGGGACCAGGAGACAAAGGTGAAAATGTGGGAAAGTCCCACCCAATCCGGGACTGTTGGGAGATGTGTTCACTATACAACACCACCAGGCACCATTCTGAGTGCTGACTGTACATGACTGCCAGGAACCACGCTTCTGTAACATGTTTTGCTGATGTGTGTTTTTTTTTTTCTACATCAGAAGCCAAAGTATTTTATTTATTGCATAATCTGCTCTGCTGTGTGCTGTGAAGCATAGTAGTGCATTGCACTGCTTTTAACCGCCTCCCACCTGCCATAGAAAGAAATGATAGGCGCAAGGCGGTTCTCTCGTTCTGGGAGGACATCATATGACGTCCCCCACACTCTAACCGCGCGTGCGCGGCCCCGGGGGCACGCAGTGCGGTGATCGGTGGTGCGCTGTGCCCTTTGGACACAGCGGATCACCAATCAACGGAAAGAGCCAAAGACGTCGGCGCGGTCATGTGATCAGCTGTGTCCAATCACAGCTGATCGCATCTAAATAAGCAAATGCCGGTTATCTGCATTTCTCTCCTCACGAGCTGTCACGCTGACTGCTCCAGAGGAGAGGAGAGCCGGTAATCGACATTCCTCAGAGGGGACATGTACACTGATCATCAGAGCACTGATGATCAGTGTAGCCCCAGCAGGGCCACCTGTCTGTCCATCAATGCCAGCTGTCAGTGCTTATCAATGCCACCTGCCAGTGCCCATCAGTGCCACATATCAGTGCCTACCAGTGCACATCAATGCCACATATCAGTGCCCATCTGAGCTGTATTTCAGTGCCACCTATCAGTGCTGCCAATCCGTGCCACCTATCAGTGCCAATCAGTTGTGCCTATCAGTGTCCCTCAGTGCCTCCTAACAGTGCCAGTCAGTGCCACCTATCAGTGCCATATGAGTACCACCTTTCAGTGCCCATCAGTGATGCCTGTCAATGTCCATCAGTGCCACCTACCAGTGCCTCCTTATCAGTGCCCATCAGTGCAGCCTATCAGTGCCCATCACTACAGCCTTATTAGCGCACATCAGTGAAGGAGAAAATTCACTTATTTACAAAATGTTATAACAAAAACTGAAAAAAAATTTTTTTTTTGTTCAAAATTTTCAGTTTTTGGTTTGTTTAGCAAAAAATAAAAAACCCAGAGGTGAATAAATACCACCAAAAGAAAGCTCTTTCTGTCTCAAAAAAATGACAAAAATTTCATACCTGTACAGTGTTGCATGACCGTGCAATTGTCATTCAAAGTGTGACAGCGCTGAAAGCTGAAAATTGGCCTGGGCTGGAAGGGGGTGAAAGTGCCCTGTAGGCAAGTGTTTAAGTGCAGCATGCCCCATTTTCACCAAGTTCACATAATCGCAGCACATTGATGTGAACTTGAGCCTATTGAAAAGGTTTCAGCTTGTCATTGTTTTGGGCCTGCAGTAAAATGCTGACCCTGGATGATACCTGAATAAGGTTGGTGCCATTCTTCTGGAGGGAAAAGCTGATAAAGACATGGTCAGGTGGAGTACTCAGAACACTTGGAAGTATTACAATTACACAATACTTGCACTTAGCATGATAAAATATATCTGATGCTAGGCCCGCTTAAAGTTGCTTTGAAGTTTCAGTTCTATATTGCTGTGCTGCACGCTGCTTCACCCAGCACTCTTGTCAAAGATGTTTGTGTCTGAGTATGAAGAACACCTAATGGAAAGCACTTTCCCCACTGTTTAGTCATGTGCAGTGTTTGCTGAAGCTGTAATCTTGTTCAGATGTAGCGAGCTGAAGGTTAGATCCTGTCCAACACGGAGAGGAAAAGTTCTCAAGAAAGTTTTCCTAAAATACATGGAGCCAGCTGTGCTGCGCTCTCTGCTCGCTCTCTTGGGATTGGGGATGAGCCCTGAAAAAATTCTCATAGATTTCTGGTCAACATCCTTTTAGCTGTGTTTGTTTTTATTTTTGATGTGTAAACCATTGTTCAATTAATGGTAGTTGCTCAAAGTTTTCCTATGGCTTTTATAAACAGGTTGGCTTTATGTAGATAATGTAGATGGGAATTTTGGAACAAGTTGATTCTAGATCATTTACATATGACACAAATGGATATTTCACATGGGCAGCAGGGGGTGGTAATTGATCTAAATTCACACCCCCCGCCCCCAGAAATCCCACTTAAATCTCAACATTGACGCCTGACAGGGTGGTACACGTGCAGCGGCCACAATGTTTTGCTTGACAGGTGGCGCCGCCAGTTAAATTCACTCATTGGGGTTAATTGGACTGTGCTGCAACTGTGAGCCAATGGCCTTTCTCATGGTTACAATGTATTTCAAAACCAATTCCCCCTTGGGGGGGGGGGGGGGGGAACAGCCCCCCCCCAAAAAAAAAGTGCATGCAAGAAGCAACAGGATCACCCCCTGCATGTCTGACAGCCACTGAAAAGCGATCCACCATGCATGCAGTGCACCTGATTGGTTTCCAGTCTTAAGGCCTCATGTTCACGAGCCTACCCTGACCGCCGCCCATGGGAAAATACAAATCGCAGCAAAAATACGATACCGCGGTTGCTGCGTTTTGTGCTTTTCTGCTGTCGCCGGTCAAAACATTCCTATCCTGAACGCGATTCTTTCGCGTTCAGGAGAGGAAGGTTTAACCTCACCTAAACGCAGCAGCTCCTAAACTCTGTTAACAGCCTATGTGTACATTTACAGATAGGCTTTTATGGAGTTGAGTTTAGGAGCTGCCAGTGTACATGAAGCAACTCTTTCTCCCAAATGAGGAAAGAACAAACAGAGGGTGCACAGGTCTAGTGCATTACCATAAAAAATGTTTAATAAAAAATAAAGTATGTGTTGTACTCACAAACGACAATGTAGTCAAGGCACATCATAAAGAACAGCTGGGTCAACACCGCGCTGAGTAATAGTCCACAATAGGGAGCGTAGACATCCAATAGGCTGACGCGTTTCGAGGACTTGCCTCTTCCTCAGAGCCACTGTGGCTGTGAGCTGTTCTTTATGATGTGCCTTGACTACATTGTCGTTTGAGTACAACACCTACTTTATTTTTTATTAAACATTTTTTATGGTAATGTACTAGGCCTGTGCGCCCTCTCTTTGTTCTTTCCTCATTCAGTATGTTTGGATTCCCTCGGTCTATTTGAGGGCAGCAAGGTGTGCATGTTCCAGGACATTCTTAATGTGGTTGTAGCCTGCATTGAGTCCATCCCCAAGCGCAGGAGCATTTGTGTTTGCTAACTTTTTCTCCCAGCCTGAGCTTTGCTGTACAGGAGATTGCAAAAGACATCCAGTCAAATCTAAAGTAAAAAAATACAGGCAATTTAAGTATTCATGTTTACAGAGCTCCACTAACTACTTGCCTTCTGGCACTTTTACCCCTTTCCTGCCCAGGCCAATTTTCAGCTTTCAGCGCTGTCACACTATGAATGACAATTGTGTGGTCATGCAACACTGTACCCATATGAAATTTTTATCATTTTTGCACTCCGTTTTCTTTTGGTGGTATTTAATCACCACTGGGTGTTTTTATTTTTTAGTTACTAAACAAACAAAAAATGACCAAAAGTTTTGAACCCCCCCCCCCACATTTTTCTTAGTTTGTTTTATAAAATTTAGCAAACAGGCAATTTTTCTCCTTTACTGATGTGTACTGATGAGGAGTCACTGGTGGGCACTGATGAGGAGGCACTGATGAGGCTGCACTGATAGGTGGCACTGATTGGCAGCACTGATGGAAACTGGCATTTAATAGGCAGCACTGATGAGCACTGTTGGGCTGCACTGACAATCAGGGCACTGATAATCAGTGCCCATGTCTCCTTTTACACTTGTCGGTTATCAGCAATACTTTTGTCACGCTGTGACAGCTTAAGGAAAGTAATGTCGATAACCGGCAAGTGTGTTTACATCGCGATCAGCTGTGATTGGACTTCTACTTTGATTTGTGATCAGCTGTATCCGAAGGAAACAGCGATCACAGAGAACGCTAGGTGCGCAGGTCTGGGAGGACGTCAATAGACGCCCACTGGGCGACCTCGCTGTAACCGTCATTCGGCTATAGTGTTGTCAGCAAGTGGTTTATATATACAGACAAATGGCAACCACCCTAACCTATAACTGTCCTTTGCAGGAAGGAACACATGGAAGAGCGAAGCATACCAAAAAACCCCCAAAATTCCGACTTCACTAACCAGCCAGCCTGCAACAAATGTTAAAACAAGGGATTAGTTTGCAAATATATGTGTCTTCCATATCTGCCTGGATTTTAGTTTTATCTGAAATAATTGGTAGCACACCAATGAAGTGCTAAAAAACAGTGCTTTGTGCTTGGCTTTCATTAGACTGTATCCATCCAGCAAATCAAATAATTGTTTTGTTTCGAAAGCAGAAAAAATGAGTATCGCTGTTTGTTGTGTATATAGGGCTGGGTAGTGGAAGCGTGGTGAGGGTGCTTATGCTGACCCGTGTTCACAGCCAATAGCACCTACAATGGGCATGTGAGCATTAGAACTGGACCATGGAGTAATGGAAGAAGGTGGTCTGGTCTGATGAATCACGTTTTCTTTTACATCATGTGGATGGCAGGTTGCGTGTTGGGCACTTACCTGGGGAAGAGATGGCACCAGGATGCAGTATATGAAGAAGAGAAGTTTGCATTGTGATGCTTTAGGCAACGTTCTGCTGGGAAACCTTGGGTTTTGCTATTCATGTGGATGTTTTTTGAACACTTACAACTTACCTAAACCATGATGCTGACCAAGTGCACACCTTCATGGAAACGGCATTCTCTGATGGTAGTGGCCTCTTTCAGCAGGTTAATGTGCCCTGACACTGCAAAAATGGTTCAAGAATGGTTTGAGAAACACAAAAATTAATTTGAGGTATTGGCTTGGCCACCAAATTCTCTGGATCTCAATCCAATCAAGCATCTGTATGATGTGCTGGAAAACTCGGTCCAATCCATGAAGTCCCCACCTCACAACTTGCAGGACTTAAAGGGTCTACTACTGACAGTTTGGTGCCAGAAACTACAGCATACATTACCTTCAGAGGTCTAGTGGAGTCCATGCCTCAACAGGTCAATACTGTTTTGGTGGCAAAAAGGGGACCTACTTGATATTAGGTGGAGGGGTCATAAAGTTATGACTGTTCTGTGTGTGTATATATATATATTTATATATATTTAGAGCATCTTACTACCAATCTATACATTGGTATAATTTTGAAGGCAGATATTTAGAAAGCAGAGCAAAGGCCAGGCATATTACGGAATGTTCTGTGAGCCAATATAGGTACTCTAAAGAAATAAAACATGTCTTAGGCAACGGGGGTTTCATTGTTCAATGTAAAGCTGCTCTAATGCATTGGGGACCACAAACAAGATGCACAGACAAAATGGTTTTTGCAGATAGACAATGGTCCTTTATAACCCTTGAATACAATGTCTTAGATGACCAGTGTGTCACTTTGAAATGATCTAAAAAGTATGAATATAAAAGTGAAGTGTGTGAAAGGCAAAATAAAAACCTACATTTTTTGCTATACAGTGGGGCAAAAAAGTATTTAGTCAGCCACCAATTGTGCAAGTTCTCCCACTTAAAAAGATGAGAGGCCTGTAATTGGCATCATAGGTAGACCTCAACTATGAGAGACAAAATAAGAAAAAAAATCCAGACAATCACATTGGCTGATTTGGAAAGAATTTATTTGCAAATTATGGTGGAAAATAAGTATTTGGTCACCTACAAACAAGCAAGATTTCTGGCTCTCACAGACCTGTACCTTCTTCTTTAAGAGGCTCCTCTGTCCTGCACTCATTACCTGTATCAATGGCACCTGTTTGAACTTGTTATCAGTATAAAAGACACCTGTCCACAACCTCAAACAGCCACACTCCAAACTCCACTATGGTGAAGACCAAAGAGCTGTCGAAGGACACCAGAAACAAAATTGTAGACCTGCACCAGGCTGGGAAGACTGAATCTGCAATAGGCAAGCAGCTTGGTGTGAACAAATCAATTGTGGGAGCAATAATTAGAAAATGGAAGACATACAAGACCACTGATAATCTCCCTCGATCTGGGGCTCCACGCAAGATCTTACCCCGTGGGGTCAAAATGATCACAAGAACGGTGAGCAAAAATCCCAGGACCACACGGGGGGACCTAGTGAATGACCTGCAGAGAGCTGGAACCAATGTAACAAAGGCCACCATCAGTAACACACTACGCCGTCAGGGACTCAGATCCTGCAGTGCCAGGTGTGTGTCCCTGCTTAAGCCAGTACATGTCCGGGCCCGTCTGAAGTTTGCTAGAGAGCATTTGGATGATTCAGAAGAGGATTGGGAGAATGTCATGTGGTCAGATGAAACCAAAATAGAACTGTTTGGTAGAAACACAACTTGTCATGCTTGGAGGAGAGAGAATGCTGAGTTGCACCATACCTACTGTGAAGCATGGGGGTGGCAACATCATGCTTTGGGGCTGTTTCTCCGCAAAGGGACCAGGACGACTGATCCATGTACAGGACAGAATGAATGGGGCCATGTATTGTGAGATTTTGAGGGCAAACCTCCTTCCATCAGCAAGGGCATTGAAGATGAAACGTGTCTGGGTCTTCCAACATGACAATGATCCCAAACATACTGCCTGGGCAACGAAGGAGTGGCTTCGTAAGAAGCATTTCAAGGTCCTGGAGTGGCCTAGCCAGTCTCCAGATCTCAACCCCATAGAAAACCTTTGGAGGGAGTTGAAAGTCCTTGCCCAGCGACAGCCCCAAAACATCACTGCTCTAGAGGAGATCTGCATGGAGGAATGGGCCAACATACCAGCAACAGTGTGTGCCAGCCTTGTGAAGACTTACAGGAAACGTTTGACCTCTGTCATTGCCAACAAAGGATATATAACAAAGTATTGAGATGAACTTTTGATATTGACCAAATACTTATTCTCCACCATAATTTGCAAATATATTCTTTCCAAATCAGCCAATGTGATTGTCTGGATTTTTTTTCTCATTTTGTCTCTCATAGTTGAGGTCTACCTATGATGTTCATTACAGGCCTCTCTCATCTTTTTTAGTGGGAGAACTTGCACAATTGGTGGCTGACTAAATACTTTTTTGCCCCACTGTATGTACACCAACAGCTAAATGTCAGGCTTGCATCACTGTATTTATTTTTTATTTATTATAGGTACTTGTATAGCGCCGTCAATTTATGTAGCGCTTTACAAAGAGAACATGCACCCTCCATGCAGATAGTGTCGTGGCCAAGATTTCTTCCAAGGACCCTCATGATCCATGGCAGAAATGCTAACCACTAACCCATAGGTTGCACAGTGTTCATTATTTATCCTTGGCAGAAACCAATCAGTCCTCTTTCCCTAGTATGCACAATTCACTGAGAAATGGCCAGGTCATTATTAAATCCTGCCACTATAAGACATACAGTACAGTGGGCAGCACAGTGGCTAAATGGTTAGCACTTCCGCCTGGCAGTACCAGCGTCGTTGGTTCGAATCCCAACCACGGCACCACCTGCCTGGACTTTGCATGTTCTCCCTGTGCCTGCGTGGATTTCCTCCGGGTACTCCAGTTTCCTCCAACACTCCAAAGACATGCTGGTAGGCTAATTGGCCCTAGTATGTGAATGTATGAATGTGAGTTAGAGACCTTAGATTGTACACCCCTTGAGGGTTAGGGACTGATGTGAATGTACAATATATATGTAAAGCGCTGCGTAAATTGCTGGCGCTATATAAGTACCTGTAATAAATAAATAATAATAGAGCAGATTTGTTTTTTGGTTTCCTGCTTGCTATGCTATGATTAACAGACATAGACTGTCCAATATCAAAGTGAAAACAGATCTCTGAAAATGATTTAAATTAATGACAACCCCCCCCCCCCCTTCCCCCAATAAGTGACTGCATAAGTATATACCCACATATAACACACCTAACACACACCAATGTAAACAAAAAACACGCTGTGATTCAATGTAAAAAAAAAGAAAAGAAAACCTACAAAGGGGTAAATACTCCATGTAGATTTGTTTCCTTTTGGTTTCAATAAAACTAATAAAGATATACCACTCATACCACAATGATGGCTTAATGGCCATTACGGCGGAACTAAATGATATCTGAGCACCACAAACTGAAAATGCTATTTAATTCATTTTTAATATTCAAAGCAAACTTCTCAATCTATCTTTGCCTCTCCATGTTTTAATTTGTTGAGAAATCACTTTGAAAAACACCCCCTAGCATTTCTAATCAGGGCTATCTTAGGTAAGGGCAGCTGATTCCTGTAGCTTTTATGCCTTGGAGTCCATCTGCCCTTAGCTCAGGCATGAAGTCAGGATGGTGTGCTTATCTGACAAAGTCCCTCCTTCCCCATCTCCAGATGGAAAAAAATGCCAATGAAGATTCCTGGGATATATTACATAATTTTGGCCAAGTTCCAGTCAAGGAATAGAAGCAGCATCTTGGAATAATGAGGTCCTCAGTCTGCTGAATTAAGTAGGACGACATTCTTCAGTTTTTTCTCTACCTAGTGTTCACTCACATGGACTATTGTATGACTATATTTGTATAGCAGCTCAAAAGGGGAGAGGCAGCAGGGTAGGTATGGACTAACGTGCACAGATGGCAGAGAACATAAAGACTGCTGTACAGGCATTGGATTTACTCAGTGCTCATATTCACATTAGTGCCTACCCTCAAGGAGCTTACAATCTAAGGTCCCTATCTCACATGCATATATAGACATACTAGGGTCAGTTTAGACAGGAGCCAATTAACCTACCAGCAAGTTTTTGGAGTGTGGGAGGAAACTACAGAACCTGGAGGACACAAACGCAAACACAGGGAGAACTTGCAAACTCCATGTGGATTGTGTCCTAACCTGGAGAAGTGCTAAGCCACCGTGCTAGCCCATGGATGGACTCTTTCTGTTTTTCAGAGGTCAGGAATGTAATGTTTGCTTTCTGTTTATTTCCAGAGGATCTTTGCCATGAGACGCTCTTACATCTAACAATGAAATGGGGGCTCCTGGAACTGTCACATTACTTCATCTCTCTGCCTGGAGGAAGGGCAGCATTGAGCAAAGTGAACACAGAAGGAGAGACTCCAGTAGAACTAGCTATTCGGAATGGTCACAGCAGACTGGTCAATCTGTTGAGCAAGTAAGTAAAGCTGCTGCTATTCTATTGTGTGTAATGCTTTATATGAAATTTGTTAATTTCTTTTATAATGAATCTCTCCACTGATCGGTTTTCCTGGGAAAGCAAAGTGACCTACCGATACTTACAGGTATGGAGAAGAATGTGACTCGCACCACTTTCTTCCACATAACAGCACTGCTGCTTGGTGATTGGCCACTCAGCTACCCATCGCTTTCACTTGGGCTCAAGGAGAGAGTCGGCAGCTTTGTGTAAGCTCCATGAGGGACCAATGGGGGATAGACAGGAAGTATGTATAGCTGTCATAGGCAGCAGTTGCGTCAACCCCTTGCTTGTCCTGGGTGGGCAAAGCACAGATTCATATTATTGCATAACAGAGTGGAAAAGCAAAGACTTTGTGTATTTAGAAGACTGCTATACTGACCATAAATATGGGTTCTAGCTTTCACTGACCAACAGAGACATAATCTTTTTGAAGCATTGGAGGGTCTGTAAGAAGCCATTTTCCACCAGTGCAACCTTCTTGCATTTCTGTAACTAGTCCCACATAGGCAGGTCTTACCACCAATGCTCAGTCTCATTATAACAGAATATGAATAGTTCCAATGTAAGAGTAGAGACCAAACCATATGCAGATAAACTGCACTACATATCTATAAACTGTTTGGCCTTTGGGATGTGTCTTCTGTTCTCCACAGGTTAGACAAAGATGCATTGCAATTTCACTTGACACTTTCTGATAAGTGAAAGTTTATTCTAAGGGAAAAAAGACCATCTAGGGGCATTACCAACCCTGGTGCCCTGATCTGAAGCCATGATGTATAGCTATGTAAGATCTGTGCCTAAAACCATATGAAGAAAAAGTGATCAGTCTCCATATGTTCCCTTAATTGGGTTTTTCGGGGGTAACACGTGTTCTTGTAATTGATACTTGCTGTATGTTTATTGAACATTACGCTTGGCTCTGTTTCTCAAGCTATTTGTGTTTCCTTTGTCTACCCAGAGGTGTATCTAAAATCCACAGGGCCC